>NC_068360.1:62018062-62035562 GCF_020536995.1 Dreissena polymorpha | reverse complement strand
TTTCAGTGAAAATTTAAATTCTGGATCTCCTTGAAGGAATACAGCAACCAGTTTCTCAGGAATGGCAGTTAAATGTTGACCATACATAAGTTAAACACACATCATTATGTGTACACGTTGATAAAAAGCATTGATATCGAATGGAAAAACTGCTTCCTTCAAGTCACATTGAAAATTACATAACATAGCATAACATATCTTTATTCTGGCATAACATAGCACAATGCATACTTATAGCCAACAATACAATTATAGCGTGAAAAGTGATAGGAACATGAAATGTATGTATTCTTGTGTGATTTAATATACGTATACAACATAATATATTGGTCCAAAATAGATTAAAATATTCTTTGTAAGGTTAGATCTTAAATGAAGTAAAATTCAGATAAAGTAAAGCAATATTTATAAAGACAAAATGTTGCAGTATATATATTAAATGAGTTACAAATAGTTCATTACACATCGATTATAGCTTATTTTTAGCGTTAAAGGCAATGTGATCTTAAGAAAAATATGTAAGTTAGTTGCATATATCAATGACGGTTTTATTATAAATAAAAACATTATTATATAGCGTGCTTCAAACTATCTTCTGATACATGATGTAAGAGTCAATAATGCGCTATTTTTTAGGGTACATTCGAAGTAAAAAGAGTTCGTGATCTTGTTGCATAATATATGTATTTCGATAGAGTGTTTATAACGTGAGTGTATTTTGACGACATAAGAGAACGGAACTTGTTTATTGATGGCCAGTGACAGTAATATGGTTTCAAATATTGCTTTCTGATTGTGGTATAAGCTGGACATACAAGTAAGAAAATGTATATATGCTTAATAAAATTACAGAATCTACCAAAGCATGTAAATGTGTATATAATAGATAAGAACTAAAACAATCAAAACAAAAAGTTCAAACAAATACATAAAATGAAAGGACTAAATAATTAAGAAGAAATGAATGTCAACTCATTTGTCAGACAGCCTTTGAAATTATCTGTTGCTACCAAATTGAGAAGCTTTCAGTTCAAATATATAATGCATATTATCCCAAACAACATGTATATGCACCATTTCAAAATAAAGTCTTCAAGTTTGTGTGCATTCTACTCACTGTATCTTTAATAAAACATCTACATGTTTTGGGAATGTTAGTATGTACAAATATTTTTGCACAACTTCAATCATTTATAAAAGGGAGGATATGCATAAGAGAAACTTTAAAATCCAATAACCTTAAAATAAAATTCTGTAATATTCAAACCAGTAGCAGAACGAACTCGTACTTTATTAATTGTATACTTATGTTTGCCAAATTTTACATATGCAAATGTAATAATGAACAATGTGTGCAACAGATAAATATGTTTCAACATGTCCTTACAAAACTAATTAAAATAGAAGAAACACTCTCAAAATTGTTTGCGGGTGATATAAATAAACACATTATTGCGAGAGTTTACATATAGAATCCCAATTAAACATTTTCCGATTCTAAAACAACACATTAGATTATGCTACACTAATATTAACAAACTAATAAACACTTAAATCGAGAAATAAAAAAAGTTACTTACAATTGCTAGAGTTCAATTACGTCATATAAATCAACTCGACCTCTACAGCCACGGACTTCAATACGAATGCGCAGTTAGCACACAATCGCTCGATATAATCACGTGATCAGGAAGCTTTTCACTGATAAGTAAGTCACGGACAATTTCAAAGATAACTTATATTAAATGTCATATACACTTTTTAAGTGGGCTATCCGTTTAGCGCAGAGTTTGGTTCACATGCTTATCACCACCTACTCGATACGGGTTGAATTCCCGTTCCCGGAAGCACGTGGGTTCGGTAGGTGGTCACCAAACTGGACTGGTAGGGTCTCCTTCGGGTACTCCGGCTCCTCCCGTCCAACGACTTAACACGATCATACAACTTAAATGAACATCTTTTTTGACATTTAAATAACTGGAAAAAGCAGCTGTTATTCATAATTCTTGTCACTTCAGTATATAAAGTTAATTAGTTATGAGTGCTTCGGCACACTCTGGGTCAACACAACTGGCAAACTTAGGCGCAAGGACCTCATAAACTTTGAAATACACACACACGTGGTAATTTTAACCAATGTTGTTCAAGATAAAAAATCCCTACTTTAGGCCCTTTTCATAATATGAACCACGGGGAAAACGGGGCTTAATGAATTTGCGTAAATTGTCGCCCTAGATTACAATTTAATCACACAGGCTCATCAGGGACGACACGCACGGCTTATATGAAATATTGACAGCACAGGCTAATCTGAAAAGAACCTTAACGCCCAAGAATTTAGCCCAGTTTTCCCAGAATGAGTATTATATGCATGTTGTGACTTTAAACTTGAAACCTGATATATGGTATATAAATTGGAACATAATATATTTCTTTACGATTCTAGAATTGTGTACTAAAAGCCGAGTCGATAAAGTGTGAACGTTACTTTATGAGCACATTTTACAAATATATATAGTTCACATCGAACGTACACATTTTTCCTTTTGTTCTTGGATAGCTTTTGATGATTCCGTGTGCATTTATAAAAAAAAATCTGTTAGAAAACCACGGGTTGTAAGATTCGTAAATGTTTATTGAGCAAGCCTTGATTAACATTACGGTTTTCCGACGCTAATTTTACATTATCCCAACGGACAAATGCAATAATATTTCAGATTAAACATACTCATTTTAGTTCGATTGCATCGAATGCAAAATGCTTATTAAAACGCCATTGAATCCGTTCCCTTTGTAGAAGAAGTAATTTGCATCTTTGGGGGAGATCTCAAGAACGCTCCCACAATTGGTTTCGAACCGTGACCTTCCGGTTACTTGGCGCATATCATATCCACTATGTCACGGTGACCTATGAACACACTTACGGGGAAAGGATTCCGAACTTGTTATGTACTAATGTCTTTAATTAAGAATAACAAAGTACCAATGAATATCATGTTTAATCTATTTGACACTTATGGCCTATCAGTATTAAATTACTGTTCGGAAGTTTGGGGGTACGATCAAGGTAAAAATTTATAAAGAGTACACAACAAGTTTTGTAAATGGATCCTTTATGTAAAACCCTCTACGAATACTCTTGCATTGTATAGCAAAAAGAGTAGATTTCCACTATATATCGAAATGTACATTAGGGTGATTGAATACTGTGTAAAGATACACTCGTTTAAACGAGACAATTGTATTTTAAATACCGTTTTAAACGAACAATTAAATAACATAAATGTTAACAATTTTCGTACAAACTGAGCCTCTCAGGTGCGCCTGATATTTCAATCATCTGGTTTATATAAAATATTGATACATCCAAACTCTGTCAGAATATAATAATTAATCCCAAAGCTAAGAGCCCGACATCGCGATATCTATATTAGCAATTTGCGATCAGGACTTGAAGACTCAACGTCTCTTGATGTATATAGAAAAATACAACTTAATTTTGAAACATCAGCATATATAAGCCAGTTGGAAAATCCAAAATACAGAAATATATTGGCCAAATTAAATTTGTATTATCCCTGAAATTAAATATTGAAATCGGTCGTCATTAAATTGTGCCTAGACAAGATAGAAAATGCACTCTCTGCAACCCTTATGATATAGAGTATGCGTAAAAATGTACTATTCATGCAAAGCGAAAATAAAACTACTTTTTAAAAGTTTATAATTATCAAATCTGTGACTTACACAGTACTTAAAGTACGGAAGCGTATATGGTACACCCCAATAATATGGTCATGCCGGGTTAGATTACATGTATATCGACTTACTGTGAAATTACATGGTATGTCGTCATAGTTGTGTAGGTTTTTCCCTCTTTATTTTACACGCCATAACGACATTAAATTAAAGTCTTGACGTAAATGTTTCAGGCTTTTCCCGAAAAAATATTTGTTCGACATGATCTGAGTCGACAAATCAGCATAATGTTTGGCATCATGCTCTTGTGAACATTACTTGACATCATAGCTTTAGTCGACACGATGAGTTATTTTTAACGTCACGACACCTTTTTCATATCATGCCGTCATAGAATATTGTACATCCCAATAGTATGGTCATGCCGGATTAGTTTATATCGACTTATTGTTAAATAATATGGTAAATCGTCATAGTTGTGTAGGTTTTTCCCTCTTAATTTTACTCGCCATAACGACATTAAGGTCGAGCCACTGTAATGATTTCCCGCGATGTATTCGAAGATTGAAGAGCCTTTTTACCTGTTTACTTATGGATATCTAATTTAAGCAGGTACTAAAGTAAAATTGTCGTGTCTGTGTGGTTAAGGAGTTGGATTGTTAATCGTTTGGGATGTTCCCGCTCAGGTTCAAATCCTTGCGACAACGAATACGTTTTGCGACACGTTTTATTTATTATCTAACGTAATTTGATGTATTATAACATATAAGCTATGTTTATTGTTAAGTATGTTGCAATGTTTATGCACATTCTTAACTTTTTTTTATTAAAACAACGTTATGGCTAAATTGGGTGATTTACTGCTGAAAATACGAATCATGCATGTTGCATTCTTATTTTTATTTCAAAAAGTAAATGGTTAATCTGTCTATTTCTTGTTAGTTTTTCTGTATATAGTGTATCTATAAAAACTAAGTTCAAAATATTACTTAAATGATACTATTTTGAATTTTATGACACTTTGTTTGTAACCAACCCAATTTCTATTTGGCTGAAACCACTTGCAGTTCAGAAGGGCAAATAAACTGGACAAAAGCCGAGCGTGGGGTGGTTTTGAACAAGTAGATTTTGTTTTTAAAGCATGGAAAGCCTACCTCAAAATTTGCATGTAGTTCATTGAAATGATGCTGATAAAGAATATAATACATTATATTTGAAAAGGTGCCAATTACAGTGGCTCTACCTTAGTTAAAGTCTCGACGTAAATGTTTCCGGCTTTTCCCGAAAAAATATTTGGTCGAAATGATCTAAGTCGACAAATCAACATAATTGTTGGCGTCATGCTCTTATGAAAATGAGTTGCCATCATAGTTTTAGTCGACACATTGACTTATTTTTTCCGCCATGACGCCTTTTTCATATCATGCCTTCATAGAATGTTGACATCATCACAGCATCAGGGTGTACCACATACGCTTCCATATTAAAGTGTTCACATACCGAGGTCTTGTGAATATTCATGTTTGTGTTTGTTTTGTGTTGTTTTTTTTATTTGTTTTTCAAATATGTAATGTATTGTATAATTGTTACGAAAGTAATTTTGTCACAAACCTACCCATAGATCATCTATATATTTTTTGTTTCGCATAGATGGTCGACGCCCTCTAAATGAAATAATTTTTAATATTACCTTAGGAACCATATCCCTTTAGATCAACTATAGTTTCGATTTTCGTATAGTTGGTACTTATACTAATACTAATATAATACTTAACTACAAGTAAGTGTTACAATTTTTGAGGTATTGATTTCATATCAAACAGCATTAACGTTATCAGCATTTCTCAATCCTATATTTCTAAACGTTATTCAACTACGAATGAAAATGACACTCAAGTATAGAGTTGGATTAATGCAATTTTACATGCCCATCATATGACTTCATAAAAATGTATTTTTCGATGCTAAAAAGACTCAAAGGTTTTAATGTATAAAAAACGAGTAATATCTTATATTTTGTTCACTAGTGAAATTTGTTGCAGAATAATAAAACAACAGTTGCACTTATTTATCAATGTTCGAAATTATATAATAACATTTTCACGAAAACACCATAACACGATGTTTACTCCTCATATTGTAAATTGATCTTTCTCTGAAATGATGTATATTTTGTATTAACTTCATGCTGTTATTGTAAACGTATGTTAATGAAGAAAAGCTTTGCATGCTAAAGTCGAAATAAGCGTTTCTGTTCTGTTCTGTTCTGTTCTGTTTTGAACTACATACGCTCTCGATTGCGGAATGTAGATCAGGTCAACTGGGGTATCCGACCGACCTAAACGTAGCATTATTAAGGCTGCAAACCACTGAATCCCTTCCCTAACAATTGAACTAAAGTGAAAACTATCTCTCCGGTGTTTTGCTCTTAACTTATCCAACAAACTTACTTCTTAAACTCCTATTTGATACTACTATAATTGGATATATTATACGATTAAATAACAAATTGACAATATACTATTTCACTTTTGTCATATGATTAAAATACATATTTACTGTACATAAATGCAAGCTGTGTTGTTTTTATGCGTTGTAAACAACACCATACATGTTGATCGCACTTTATTTTAAAATTTCGATTATATTATCCTCATGATTTTCATAAATTTTGAATTTATAAAAAGTAGATATACATACATATATTGTCGATGAACTGTGCCTAGATTTCTAAATAATTTTATAATTGCGGATAAATTCCATGTATACACTTGGATACTTTTCTAACGCAACACTTTTCAAACTTAAATATCTCAGTAATTATTTAATATTTTTATTTTAAAAGTGCACGTGTTATCATTTGACTATATTATGTGCAAGATAAAGATAAAATCATTCATCCGTGACAAACAGGCGCTTTTGTGATAAGTGTGGTTTCATCTTTTTGCACGTGAAAACGATAAAACGCGATATGATTTTACTTTAATTTTCATTTTAAGTGGGTTGATACACAAGAAAAACATCATATTAATTTAAAGATTAATATTTCTGGTATATAATTTCAATAGCGCAACAGCGCAATCGGCATGTTGCAGGCTACCTTCCCAGCTTGCTGAAGCATCCCATCGTAACGGATGAATGAATTTATCGATTGCTTGCTTATACTGTAGTCAAATAATCACATGTACAATTTGAAATCAATATATTTACTCATAAGTGAGATATTAAAGTTTGAAAAATGCTGCGTCCGAAAAGTCGCCAAGTGCAGTGCAACGATATATAAATTCGATTTTATTTCAATTTAATCATTCTCGGTAGGTTTTTACACCAGAAAAACATAACTTTAATTAGAACAACAATATGGCTCGAATGAATATTCATGAGCGCAATGTTGCAAGGCGGTCGGTCATTAAGACGTATTTGTTAATGCGTTTTACTTGTCACAATATTATTTAACGATGTACGATTTTATGAATTTTTCTTGTTCAGTGTTTTTTTATTTGTTATGATTAATATTTTAATGTTGATCAATGTCAATTAAATTTACGCGAAGTATTAGATATGTGTTGAATAAGTCTGAGTCCGAATTTCAACATAACTCCGTTCAAAAATAAGGTAGCTATATTTATTTGAATACGAGTTGCGTTACAAAAGTATCCAAGTGTAGTTTTCCCAACTTCTAGAAGACGAAACAAAAACTTGTACTCTGTACTGTGTCTATAGGTTTATTGTTTAAGTAATCAACATTTTGCACAACTCTGACATTTAAACCATAAAAATGTATACCTTTCTGTTTTTACTCTTACTTGCCATATGAAGTAATAGATAATCATAATAATAATGATAATAATAATAATATATTCGTTAAATAATATGCACTGAAACCATTATCTAGTCAATGCAAAAGGCTTGATGAAAAAACAATACTGTAATACACAACTGTCCCCGTGACGAAACTTCCCCCCCCCCCCCCGATGCTGGTTATAGAACCTATGTATACAACTGTTTCTGATATTTAACATATGCTTGCAATTATGTTTATTAAATAGAATTCCTTACAGTCTCATGAGCACTAGCGATGTTATTGCTTACTCCATGTCTGTTATTTTCATGTAACGTGACAGAAATAAAGATTTTGCCTGTGATACAATTATCTATTTAAAACTTTACCAGTTATTTATAATAGATAAGAATATTTTTATATATGCGCAACGTATATATGTGGGCATAAATCGTATGGCGTATATCCCATACACCATCAGTTACTAACAGTGTAACTAATAATGACTCATCTGAGTATTAGTCTTACATTGATGTCAAGTACACATGGGATGATTTGTTAACGAGGATAACTTCACTCAAGGATTATTTCTTGGTTACCTGTATTCAATACTATTGTACAACATGTATATTACTCGAGTAGAATGTCAATTAATGATGTTTTGAATAGATGTAATAAACCATTCGCAGAGTTGCAGACCCGTTTTTTTGTAGAACTTGTTTTTATAATACTAAACCTAGTTTCAATCTAAATTATTGTATAAAGAACGTAGACAGGTTTGATAGCAAGTGCGATACTGCACGACATTGGTAGCACGACGCTTTACTTATTTTGAAATCAAGTTAAACTGATATAAAAAGAGAACGCGTATGCAAAAGTAAAAGATTTTTAATCCGCAAAAAGAAAGTCTTTTTTATAGGCAAAACAGTATTGGTGATTGACACTTTTAGAAAACACAAACCAAGGGACTTTGGGCGATTGTTCAAATAACAAAATAGCGTCATTAAAGATAAAATATCTATAGACCAATTTACAACGTTTTTTGAAAACCTTAGTAGTAATATGCCTGATTTTTGTAATACTGAAGCAGAATATTTCTGTTTTAATAATGATTTTAACTTAGAAAATTCGTCAACTGATATAGGCACGTCAAGTTCAGGAAATGCAAAATGTTCTAAGTTTGCAATAACACATTTAAAACGAAATAAATCATCGGGTAGCGATAGTATTTTTAATGAATATTTTCTTGAAGGCAGCGAAATTTTGGCTGCCCAATGATGTGCTGTGTTGAACGGCATTTTAGTATCGATCTTTTTTTCCCGATAAATGAACAGAAAGGGGTTTAATACCTTTGCGTAAAAACGTGCTGTTTATGATGTAAATAAATAATAGAGGAATTACCTTAGTTAGCTTCTTTCAACATTATTAACCACGATTTTAAATAAACGCATTTAAACCTTTTGCAATGCATACACTATTATTGTGGATGCGTAGTTCGGATTTAGGAAAAGTTATTCAACTGTTGATGCTATTTTTATACATATATATATATATATTATATGTTGTTCAAAATTATTTAAATGAAAATAAACGTGTGTATGTTATATACATCGAATTGTAAATATGTTTTGATAGTATTTATCGCAATGCATTATTGTTGAAACTGCTTAAGTCTGGTATACACGGCAAATTGCTTAGAATAGTGAAGGATATGCATACAAATGTTACGTCACTCGTTCAATCATGTTCATCTTATTCAGATTATGTTAGTTATGCTGTTGGACTGAGGCAAGCGGAGGTAATGTCAACGATTTTGTTTTCGTTTTTGTTGAAGACCTCGAACTTTACCTACAATATAGCATTAACTCTGGTTTAAATATAGATGATATTGTGTTGAGTATATTATTATTTACTGATGACATGGCAATTTTAGGCAAGTCACCTGCTGAAGTGCTTGGGGGTTAAATGTGAACACTGCAAAAGTAAAAATAATGGTATTTCTGAAGAGGGGTGGATTAAAAGAAAACGGTAATGTAATGATATTGAAGTTGTTGACAACTTTAACTAGAAATGGCGCGGCAGAGACCGACGCGTATCCACACGCCGCTTGTTTGACCCAGGGGCGCCCCAGAGTTGGTAACGAGACCATGCATAGTTGAGATTGACCGTATTGTCATAAGAGAAGTTCAGTATCAATTAGAAGTGAATCGGTGTAGAAATGAAGAAGTTAAGTAAAAGGCAATTTTGGATGGGTGTGGCCTATTTGGGAGGGGCGCCCCAGGGTTAGTAATTGGGCCATGCATAGTTGTGATTGACCGTATTGTCATAAGAGAAGTTCAGCATCAATTAGAAGTGAATCAATGTAGAAATAAAGAATTTATAGTAAAAGGCAATTTTGGTCGGGTGTGGCCTAGGTGGGTGGGGCGCCTCAGGGTTGGTAATGGGGCCATGCATAGTTGAGATTGACCGTATTGTCATGCATAGTTGAGATTGATCGTATTGTCTTAAGATAATTTCAGTATCAATTGAAATGAATCGGTGTCGAAATGAAGAAATTATAGTAAAAGGCAATTTTGGGTGGATTTGGTCTATGTGGGCAGGGCGCCCCAGGGTTGGTAATGGGGCCATGCATAGTTGAGATTGACCGTATTGTCATAAGAGAGGTTCAGTATCAATTTGAAGTAAATCGGTGCAAAAATGAAGAAGTTAATGTAAAATAACATACAAAATGAGTAAAAATCTCTGACCCGGCCCCGCCCCAACCCCCATTACTTTTGACCCAGGAGTCAAATCAAAATTTCAAATAGTGCAGGGTCGCACATATGCTCATAGCTACCATGTGTGTAAGTTTCAAGGTTCTAGTGCTTATAGTTTAGGAGGAGATAGTGGCCAGGACGGACAGACAGACGGACAGACAGACGGACAGACGGACGGCGGAGATAACCACAATATACCCACGCTGTTCAAAAAGCGTGGGGATAACAATTTACGCACAGTGTTGAATTATACGGGAAGTTTTAAAACTAAACTAGGGACATTTGGTTGGTAAAGCCCTTATGGCCATTTATACATTATTGTCTAAATGCAATGAATTTGACATACAACGGAAATATTTTGCCTGATGTTTTAGTCTTTAGTGGATTCTATATAAAATTATGATTTAGAAGTATGGGGTTTCACGAAGTCCGATAATATAGAACGTATATATTAAAAATTTTGTAAACGCTTGCAAAAGTGAACATAAATACATGTAATGTTGCTGTTTATTGACAATTTGGTAGAAATCCATATGTGTAAACAGGTTTATTAAAATAAGTAAATATTGGTTTTAAGTTCTAAACGATGAACATATCATAATGCACACTGTTTACAAACAAGCCTTGAGCGAGTGTAATAAAGGTTATGCAAACTGGGTCTTAAAAGTCAATAACATGTTAAATAATGTTGGATTTGGTTATGTATTTGAAAATCAAAACGTTGTACAAGTTAGTAGTTTTATTAGCGAGTTCAAGTGTACATGTATAAATATGACAATTTCAACAAAAGTGGTACGATTGAATGATTAATAGTACTGTCTTAGATATGTATGAAGATTTTAAAAGTTGTTTGGAATATGAAAGATACTTAGATTTACTTCCTTGACGTCAGCGATTATTTTGTATAATATTACGAATCTCTGCACATCCTTTGGGAATCCAAACAGAAAGTTACGCCAAAAATAACATACTACAAAATGAATATTATTATTTAAATTGTTATGACTTTGAGCTAGGAGATGAATACCAATTTATATGTATATTCAGATGTTTCACTGATTTAAGGAAAACATTTATGAGTCGTAAATTTTATGTAAGCCAGCCAGCAAGCCAGCCAGCCAGCCAAACAACTGTATACTAATCAAATTAAAATGTTGAAAGAATTTGTAATTTAATTGGCGGAAATATCGAAAGATCGACACAGCGTTCCAACGCACTTACTGTCAACCAATAGGTATTGGAAATTTTAAGGTACCTGGCATCAGGAAACTTCATGCAGACCGTGGAAGACACTGTCTGTGTAGATGAAGGCGATAGTACTGGCATGTCACAGGCAACGGTTAGCCTTGTATATGCACAGGGCAGCGACATTCTGACAGCGAAAGTGTCGGAATTTGTAAAATGTCCAGCTGGTGCAGACGCCGCCCTCGCAAAATGATTAAAAGGAAGAACGAGACTTGCGAGATCTGCCTAATTTTTGCAGAGAAGATAGCCGAGTCATTTGACACGGGTAGCACAGTGTCCATCTTAGATGCACGTGATAAGCGTAAACCTTAGATGGCGCATCTCTGGGAAAAACAACTCCGTGAGAAACTACGCAACATTGAGAAAAAAACGCAAGTTGAAAAAATCTCAAGGAGTTGGTTAGCGTTGAGTTTACGTTACCCGTGTCGGCTGAAAGTACTGGTTTTTGTACCCAGGAAACTGTTGTATATATTATGTTGTTATGTTCTCGTTGTATTCATGTATTTCTGTGTCAAGTACTGGTTCTACCCAGGAACATGACTTTATTATGTTGTAAATAGTTTGTAAATAATAATATGTATACTGGTGTCAAGTACAGGTTCTACACATAAACATGACTTTACTATGTTGTAAATTAATGTATATACTTTGTAAGTACTGGTTCTACTAACCCTACCCAGGAAACTTGATTATGTTCTTGTTGTATTTTTTGTTTCTGTGTCAAGTACTGGTTCTACACAGAAACGTGACTGTATTATGTTGTAAAGATGTTGTAACATTAATGTGTACACTGTGTAAGTACTGATTCTACTAACCCTACCCAGGAAACTTGATTATATTCTCGTTGTATTAATGTATTTCTGTGTCATGTACTGGTTCTACCCAGAAACATGACTTTATTATGTTGTAAATATGTTGTTAAACTAATATGTTTACTTTGTAAGTACTGGTACTTCTGTTTCTAATAACCCTACCCAGGAAAATTACTTGATTTATTGTCATATTCAATTAATATGCATTCATGATAAGTACTGGTACTACCCAGGTTTTTTGTCTGAAAAAATTAAAATTATTACACACAACAGTGAAATAATATTACAGACACCCACGTGTTGTTATCAATATTGCCTTGAGCTAATCGAAAAGAAACGCAACAGTGCGAACGAACTTGCAATATTATTTAAGGGCTAAATGTATCCGAACATTAATACCGAAATATTTATCCGCAAAACACTATGACTAATTGACTGTACAAGTGATTGAGTGACTGACTGTGAGTTGGTGAGTTAGTGAGGGAATGACTTAGTGTTTATCTTTATGACGTTTTGTCGCTGAACGCGAATATGAAATCCGTTTTTTAAAAAAAGCTGGAATTACAAAGTTATAAGGTACAAAGGTTACTCCCCACTTGATTTTCATTCCGCTCTATGTAAATACCGGTAAATATGAGAAAATATGACTTTGCAGATCCATTATATTTGAACGGACAAGATGTCGCAAAAAATCCAACAGATTCGTGCTCATGACGGCATATGGATTTACACATTTGTTTCCTTTGGAGAATAATGGTTTTATGTAAAAAATAATCACCCACATGCTACTAAGTCAATTAATTTGCACGTGTATTTTTATAATCACATGGTTGTTCGCTTTGAAAGCACGTGTTCATGAAAGTATCCTTCGGTACGTCTAAATTAAAATTACAAGAAGCATCGTTGAAAACGATGGATGCTGCTCTTGTGTTCATAATAAAGTAAACAGGTATTAATAATAATTAATGGAAATAATTGAATACTCTCACTCTTTCTATACAATGGAACTCCAACCCAAATAACACTGGTCACTAAAGTACATGACCTTGAGAAAATCCATTATAAGCATCGGTGACCTTGACCGCATTCACCTCAAACCTCATCAAAAGGTAGAGGTCCATGCAAGGTATCTTCATGCCAGATATGTAAGAGATCGGTAAAATATTAAAGGCTGTAACAAAAGTGTGACGGAAGGAAGTAAAGGCCCATTCTCACTATGATGTCGGTAGAGCCCCGGTGCGTGATCCGAAATGAACCGGGGCTCTATCGGGATGCACCGGGGACGACCGGGATGAACCGGGGCTCCATCGGGAAAGTATTAAAATGTTTAATACCTCCGGGAAGGACCGGCAACGACCGGCGCGGCACCGGGAACAGCCGGGACGGCACCGCGAACAACCGCGACGACACCGTAGCTCCACCGGGGCCCATACAGACCCCAGCAAAGCTACGACAATGCATCGGATCGCCGTTGGTGCCCCGGGGAATGCCGACAGAGTTCCGGTATAGTTACGGTACATCGGTAAACCGGCGCTCTGCCGAGACGCCATCGGCATTCACCGGGGCTCCGCCTGGGCATTACCGGCGACGATCGGGGTTAAAACGTGGCGTTGCCGTAGCTCTGCCGGGGTCTGATGCCGGTATAGCCCCGGTGAGTGCCGGTGGAGTTACGGTATACCGGGGCTCTGCCGGGACGCTGCCGGCTTTCACCGGGGCTCCACCTGGGCATTACCGGCGACAACCGTGGCTCTGCCGGGACTTCACCGGGATAAACCGTAGCTTCTCCGGGGTTGACCGGGATTCTGCCAGGTTGTTGACCGGCTTCAACCGGGGCAGCCCCGGGAAATTGTGTAACCGCGTAAACAAAAATTCTACGCCATCATCCTGGTTCTCGCCGGTCGACCTGCGTTAGCAAACCGGGATGGACCGGAGCTCTACCGGCAATAGTGAGACTGGCAATTAACTGCTCCACCGAATATTTTCGGGGAGCATAATTAGCTTACGAGATTTACGGCAAAAAAACATGCTTATTAATGTTTTAGTTAAAAATCGAGCGGTTTTTGAAATGAATCATTTACACAATTAAAACCTTTAATTATTGTTACCGCTCGTCAACACGAGGCAAGTAACTCCATGCTACAACTGACAAACTTGAAGGGCGACAATTAACGCCGATACGGTTTCAGTTATTGCTAGCTATGGCAAGTATTTTTTTAGTTTCGTATTCGAATTGAAGTCAAGCGTATTGCGGTGTATCGTTAGCATTAAGCATAAGCGGTTAACAACACTGCCCAAAAACCATACGGACAGTATTATAGTATTAAGAAACAAGTTTTAATATTCAGTTAAGTTTCGTTTTCGAGTTGCAGTCAAGCGTGAGACATATTGCGGTTTGTCGTTAAGCATTAAGTATTAGACATTAGCCACTTAGCGATTTACAACACCGCGCATTACACTTTTGACATGAATGGACTGGTGGGTATTCCCTTCCATTCAGAACCGCTTAAATATTCGTTCCTGTTATACGGCTCACTGAATGCTTATTCATCGTATTGGAGTAGATGTATTTAAAATTAAATTCTGAAATTTGTTGCGTTTATTTTGTTTTTGGGTTAAACTACCCGGGATAAGTGAACATAACATTTCTGTCGCAGGGAACTTTATTGGATTACGGGTTATATGGAATTCATTATTGTTCACTTACGAACAACTTTCTAATACCAACAAAAGATACAAAAACAACAACAGAAAAAACATTAATCAGCACGAGGAGAGTCGTTACATGCGACACCTTTAAAATGCTGAAGAAGGGAGTAATATTACTCGTATTATATTCGACGACGTTAGCCCAGGTGAGGGCAGACGGCAAGCAGACATTACTTCCGGGAAACTTCACAATGTCAGCCGCCATGAACATATTCGAACCTGTTGCCGGTGGTACTTGTGGCCATAAAGCCGATGCAAGATGTATGCAGCTTCTGGAGGCGATGAAATGGTATTTGCAGCGTATCAATGAAAACGGCGGACTGCCGTTTAAAATAGGTACGAACATTTTCTTAATAATTGGTCAGTCGCGAAATAATGGATGTCCCCGCTCATTTAGTAATCTTACTTATAACGCACATTCTGTTACTACGACAGTCTTTGTAAATAGCAAAGGCTTTCATCACGCTATACTGTTTTGAAACATACCCGTTTTCCAGAGCGCACAACGCATACTGCTGATCGTGTTACTGCAATTTCTGCAATTGTCGTTACTACAATTTCTGCAATTGTCATTGTAATGCATGTGGCGGTGGAAGTGATAGCGAAATATGTTGTTTTCGATACAATGGCAATTTCTTTATCCGGGCTAATACATTACGAAATAAAATTAAAAGGTAATTTAATTTGAACATACCATCACGTGGCAACACCCTGTAGACCTACTAATACTATAAAGGTCTGAGGAACGAATTAAAATACTACTACTACTACAACTACTACTTCTCCTACTACTACTTCTCCTACTACTACTTCTACTACTACTACTACTACTACTACTACTACTACTACTACTACTACTACTACTACTACTACTACTACTACTACTACTACTACTACTACTACTACTACTTCTACTACTACTACTTCTACTACTACTACTACTACTTCTACTACTACTACTACTACTACTACTACTCCCACTACAACTTCTACTACTTCTACTACTACTACTACTACTACTACTACTACTACTACTACTACTACTACTACTACTACTACTACTACTACTACTACTACTTCTACTACTACTACTACTACTACTACTACTACTACTACTACTTCTGCTACCATAACTTGTTTTACTTCTTATATAATTTCTCCGTCTACAGCTGTTGCTCTTGTTGCTGCTGTTTCTTAGGCTCTTCTTCTTCAACTTCTACTTCTAAGACAACGACTAAAAATATTACTTAATTATTCTAAAACAACTACCAAGAGTACTTATACCAGCCACCACCATCAAAACCATACTAACTATCTATAATTTTATTTAATATTTATCATCAATACGATCAGTAGGACAATCAATAAAAAAGCAAATATAGAAATAGAGACAGTCAAATCAGATATGTTGTATGTGTTTGTAATTAACAAAACTGTTAATTACATATTCAGAATGTATTATTGTAATAATCATTCGTTTTTTAGTACCAAAGCGCATTTTGACTGCATTTATAAACTGTTTCATTTTTTGAGTATTTTCAAAATCAAATTTAAAAATTAGTTTTGATGTATAATCAGATTTTATATGCAAGTGTCTATTTCACTTTTAAATTATAACAGTATATTATACATTATTGAAAGATTATTTCCATATTGATATTCCAACTTTGCACTGTGTAGTTAATTGAACATTGTATTGAACTGTATGGAAAGCTATATTGATTAAGTAATAAATGTTGTATTATATAGAATGCATTATTTCTACCACATGTATACCATATAAGGCCTATTGCTACTAATTAGGCACTGTATAAAGTTGATACTGTTTTCGTTGCACGTAAATTACTTGAATTGTTATTCGTATGAATCATGTGTTCTGCTCAAAAACAATTATCTGCCACTTTTTTTTGTTGTATGAAAATTACCCATAAAATTCATTTAAAACCTCAAGAGATAAATAGCAGCATGCTACACCCTGCTCCATTTTACATGACTTGATGGTAATTAGTTCCCAATTCTTTATGGCCAAGGGCTAATTTGCAGATTTGACATATACGTCTGAACTGGGATCCCAGAGTCAGTCTTTTCTTTTACATGTATTTAATTAAATGCAAGATCTGATTTGCTCTTTGGCAAATTTGAGTTGGTCACGGTATTCAACTGAAGATGTTCCACTTTGTAGTAATTATATTTTTCATAATTTTAATATCAGATATAATCTCTCTTCAAAAGTTTAACATGATTGCCTGGTGAATTCAGAAACAAGATCAAAGCATCATAACATAAAATAAAAAAATATGTAATAGTAAAAATGGCAGTTACAAAAACACTAGATTATCTGCCTTAAATCTGAGATGATATGGTGATGTATTACAATTTCTCTTATAGATAATGTGTCCCGTATTTGTATAATTGTAAAGTCACATCATGAGTGCTGTCATTATACAATTTAAAGCCTATGCTTTACTAAAATAATGTGAAATTTGATGCGTGTTTTTTTT
>NC_068360.1:61997083-62017962 GCF_020536995.1 Dreissena polymorpha | reverse complement strand
TTTTTTCGCCGCTAAATAAGTAAAAAGAAACCTTTCCTTATTATGTTGTCATTCAAAAAATATTACAATATGACAGTTTCCAACTTGATTATAAATTAACTACAAACCTATCACGAATCCTTTAACTACACAAATTCATATTATTACCAAATTGTTTAAAAAATAAATGCTGAAAATATAACATGTTCACGGACCGAACCTCATGAATTGTATCATATGTAGTAATGCATTCAATATATTGCTTGAGTGAAATGGGGGCTTTAGGCGTGAAAATCACCAGGATATATTTACATATTTTGTAATCCCATTGAAAGTAATCGTCAGGTGGGCTGTATCAAAGTCACGCAGTTTAATTCGTACCACAAACTGTGTTGACCTTAAATCACGATCGTGTGTAGCATTGTGCCTTCAATCGTATCCATCGTTTCTTAATACAATGAGTCTGACCATTGTACAATACAATCTTAAATGTCAGTTATATCAGAATTTGTCTGAATAGATATCGATGAACAAGTTTGGAATTTAACCAAATAATAGTAAACTATTATCACGGAAACAAAACAAATTTCTTCAAAAAAGGAGATTGTATTACATTTGTTAGACGGTATGTGTAGTTTAATTCACAATATGGATACAATGAAGTACGATTGTGTATTTTACCGGAAATGATATGTCGATCTATCTTTACAGAAATGTGTATTCTGTACCATTGTTATAAGTATGAAAAGAGCTTTAATAAAGGATGTGTTATTTTATTGTATCACCCGTAATTATTAGTTAAGGAATTATTAATTTTATGAAAGTTCTGTAACATGTATAAAGAAAATTCTCTAAATTACGCATTTTGGTCTTAAAACGACAGGACGCAATGCATGAACCAACTAGAAAATTCTAAATCATAATTTCATATTCGTAATATGTACTGTATTTAAGCACTGAACATTTCTTACAGTTCTTTCAGATCCAACAGTCCTTCAAATGCACCGACGTCAATGGATTGGAGTGCGTTGGAAAATATATTCCTTTAACAAAAAGAAAACGTAAACTTACGCAACGAACGCTAACTATACTGTCAGTAAATACTTTAACAAATATATTAACTAATCTAAGACTTTTTTAACATTCGTCTGCTTATGTATTTATATGGAAAAGGCAAACACATGTCTATATTCAAAAACAAAATTTAGCAACAGAAAGAATATTTCACATTTTAATTGATAAACAGCATTCTACACATACTTTGCCAAAAACATTGTACAATCATAAGACAACAAACAACAAGAAATAAAGTTAGTTAATTCTATCAAGCAGACCACAGACTTAGACATTTATATATGGGAAGCTGGACGGCATTTATTTCACGACAAATCATTTGTCTATTGTAACTCACAGAATGCGTAGTTTTGCCAAGCCCCTGAATGCAGCCCGGGAAATGTTGCGTAATCGGTTGATCATCAGGCTTCTGAAAAATATCAACTAGCAACATGTGATAAACCATTCAAGTAACACATGTCAGCATAATTCAAATTTACCCGGTGAGGAATTAAAAGAACACAGTTAATAGTTATGACTCAGGTACCTAAAACAAACAACGTCATGTGATTAGACATTAAAGTTATAAAGGTAAACATGCTTCGTAGGTTCCCGTTGTGTATTAAAAGAACACCAAAAGTGAACACGTTACATGATAATACAGACAGCAGATGAAATCACACAAAAACATTTAATGGACAAGTCTAGTTGTCAGCCAGTAGTGTGTTCTCCAGAGTGCCCATGATAAATAAGACAGACGTGTACCAGTATGCTATGTGAAAAAGCACTGCAATCGTATATTTATCTTGCTCTACTATAACACTATTTTGATATTTATGTTGCAAACTTTATTAAATTTGATAGTGAACTTCCCTTTTTTTCAAGGTAAGGCCACTCCAAATAGATATGTTGGTCGTCTGATTTGCCGCACCTTTTTTCAAAATGGAAAAAAAAATTACCGCTCGAACTCATTGTTGTGTCCTTCTGTAACCATAGCGCATGTTGCTGTTTTTAATTTGTGAAAAAAAACGCGATCTAGCAGAAACAATTTTGACGCTGAATACGAATGCTAGTGTTTCGTAACACTTTTAATCGATAACTGCAGACGCTAAAAATTCGATCGAGACGACCAGTACATGTTTCGCTGTCGTGAACTTTTTAACAAATATCGGTGAAAGTTGTGCTGCCAGCCAACTCTTAAAAATATAAAACACATCTTCTACGTTCTATGACTTCTCTGAATGTGTTTGTTTACGTTCGAACATGCAACCATCAGCAGATACCGTTGAAGCATTTTCAATTTCAAACAACATCGGGAAACATGACGTAAGATTTTTTAAAATACTTTTTCTTCATTAAATGGGCATATGGACAGTATTCAAGTGAACAAAAAAAACCATAAAATCATTAAATGCTGGTTCTAAAAGTTTTGCAGAGACAATGTTTTATTTGTTTTTAAATACATGGTTGACGGAACATGTTTAACAGCTAGGTCCGTGTATTTCAGAAAAATCAAATAAGTTCTGTGTAATGTATAAATTTATTTCAGAAAAAAACAATACCGTACTTGCCATCGATATGCCCCTTTTAAAATAAGGTAGCGACAATGGGTTATATGCATGGCCTTTGTCCGACTGTCTGTCATTATCATTTTGATGATTGTCCCTCTTCAATTGCTATTGCAACATGGTATACCTTATCAAAGCTTGCACCATGGTATACCTTTTCACAGCTTTCACTGTTTAAAACTTCAAACAAATATAAGCAGCAGTAGGTAGATATGTGTCCCTCACTTCGATGATATGGTTTCACGTATATTTCGTGGTCAAAGGTCACATGCAACTTACTCCTATAAATATGAGGTCGATATATATTCTTTATATAGGATTTGATTTGAATGTAAAATATAGCTGTTTAAACTTGTATCTCTAGATAATGCAATATGTTTCCATCGAAATGTGATTTTTTTTTACTCTTCGCTCTTCGCTCGCTCGAGAATTTTCCTGTTTTTAAACAAAAATATTATTTTTTTGCTCGCCTCTTCAACTTTTTTCAAAAAAAATCCGTAGACCAACAGATCAATTTGGAGTGGCCTAAAAATACATTAGAATGCATTCTAATAAAAAACAGACTATAGACTTTTTTGCGGATTTTTTTATTTGTAATGAAAACATAATGAAATGTCTTTAAATGTCACATTTCATTGAAATCATCTTAAAATATTACGTTTTCTTGTCAAAATTAAATGGACCTAATGATGTTTTATGTTATACAGTGATAGCATTTTGCCTGTAATGGAAAATGTAATTTATTTTCTGACATTCTCTGTATTTCGAAAGTATCTCGGTGTTTAATTATCAATAGATTGTCTAGAAGACAATCCATTTAAAATAATAATAGATCTGTTTGATATTGATTATTTTACATTGTTTTGATATTTTCGTTTCAGAACACATAATGTTCATTCCATAAATATAAATGCCCTCACATATCATGCAAGATAGCATTTCTAAATAATTTTTGCTTTAACAAATGTTTTCTTCATTTTAGCTCTCAAATATTTAGATTTGTTGTAATTAAAAATAATTTTAATTTTTGTTTCGTTTTGATATGCTATAACTGTTTTGCAGTACGTAAAACATAATTAGGATATTAGGAATCATTGCACTTTCTAAAATCATACAGTCCCGATAACAGAATAAGATGCAGACTATGTGTTTTTTTATGTCTTGCACAATGAACATCGTAAGTATAACAAATCGAACAAAGCATCAGAAAGAAGATTCAAGTCACGTTAACTATATAATTGTATTACCTACGGTATAACTGCATATCCGGTATACATGATCTTTATTTTAAACATATTCTATTTTATTGTGGTAAACATACATAGTGTGTTATTCAAAGTGTCTAAGTGTGTGTCTATGTTTTACGAGGATGAACTTACATTTAACATTGCGTTTCTTTTATTTAATGTGAATTTAATAAAAATAGAAATTTTAATTAATTTGGTTTTGTTATCAATGCCAAACATTTCCAAAAATATATACATCGACGGGCGTTGGTAATACTACTTTGGTACATATTTTCTGCGTATCTCCTCTAAAAATGGACATATAAGCATAAAATTATCTTCATCTTCATGTGAATAACAGAATAAACAATAACGTAGATCACTAGCGATTATATTTCTACCATATCTACCAGGTTGTATTCTTAGTGGGTGAATCGAAAGTCTTAGTCTACATAAAAATATTCTTAGGCTGCTAGGTAGTAAATCCAGGTATGATTTGTAATGAAAAGTGTTTTTGAAAAGTACCAATTAGTAAGAACATGGTGTGTCTGCATGTCTTAGTACACTGCCTGAATAAAATTGTCAATGATACGTTGTTTAAATATACACATACATGATTCAAATCGACATTGTCAGCATTTACACCATGTAAGAGAAACGATAATTACTTAGCAATAACGTTACATAATATACCAAATATTTTGAGCCATCGTTACAATCTTCTTTGGCCTGCTTATAAACATTTGTAATAATAATATTACCTGTATGTATAATTTTACGCCAGTATTTAATAATGTGTATATACCTTTTAATGAACAGAGGGTATCAACCTAACACCCCATACACGACCGCATTAGACGCATTAGTTTTAAGTTTTGAAATACGTTTGCTATATGTCAGGTGTATTCTGTCTAGTTCTTTTGATTGCGCGAATCCAAATACCTATGCTGAATAGATAAGAAAAAATAAACAAATAAATCAAAGAGCTAACACAATATCTTTGGCTTTAGTTCGTACGTTTAACAATGTTGCAGTAGTTTGTGTAATGCCTTAATAGCTTTACCTGCTAAATATTCTTGGTTCAGATAAAAAAAAGCCCAGTGTAATTGAAAACAATGCCAAGATAATTAAAATAGTCTACAAACATAAATTATTTGCCATTTTTCATTTGATAACAGTCTGACCCTCTATCTGAAAACCACATGTTTTGTTTGTGTCTGTGTTGACCGTAAGTCCCCATATTTTAAAATGTGAGTGCAAAATATTAATGTTGGTGTGCAATTCATCTGACGATTTCGTAAAAATTGCCATATCGTCTGCAAAAAATTAAAGCATGAACACAATATCGTCAATTAATAATCCCGAGTAAGGTTCATTTTGCAAATAAAGTTCAAGGTCATTAACAAAGAATGACAAAATAATCAGCGAGATCACCTCCCTTGTCTCAAACCAACTGCATATTTAAAAAAATCGGAATAGGTGTTACATGATTTTACACATGATTTTACTTTATGATACATATCCCGTATGCTTCTTAACAATTTAACTTGGATACCAAATTTGTACATTTTCAAACAAAGGGCTATTTCAATAAATTCAGTCATTGAGGGCATGTTAACATGTCCACAAAATTAACATAAATACGTTAATTATGATTAAGATATTTTTTGATTACTGAAACGAGTTTAAAAACGGCATCAATGGTTTCCGAAATCCGAACTGAGCGTCCGAAATAATATTGTTTTCGTTACAAACAGATTCAATCTGCTTGTTTATAACAGTGGTAAATAGCTTAGAAAAAAGCAGCTTACAAGTGTTACACCTCGGTAGTTACTAGCATTTTCAGTATCCCCTTTTTGTGAATAGGCAAAATGCCCCCCTCTGTCCACTTATCCAGAAAATGCCCCGATTTTATTATAGTATTGACAATATCACACAAATGAGATCTAAAATATCCAACTTTCCATAAAATGCTCATTCAACAAATTACCATAGCCACATTCTTTACCTGATTTCAAAAACCTAACGGCATTTATAATTTCGTCAGTGGTGATAGGTTTATCCAGTTCCGGGGAACGGGACATAACCGTAATTACAATTATGTGAGCCACCAAATTTCTCCGCCTCGTCATTTGAACATTGTGAAATATCATTACTTAGAGTCGAGAAATAGTTATAAATCATCATTAGAAATGTTGTTCCTCTTTCTATTCTTATTATGCTGAAAATGCTTCCAAAACTCCTTAGGCTTGGTCTGCTTTAATTTCCCTAATTTGCATAGTTTATTATTTTCAAATTATCGTTTATTTTAATTTATTAGAGATTTATAATTTGATTTGTGTGCGCAAAGTTAATGCCTAATCTCTGTTGTTTTACACGTATTAAAATTGTTCAGAGCTTGTAAATATATATGTTTAGATTGTACACACTCATTCTCGAACCAGTTCGCATTTGTATTATGCGCTACGCCGTTATAAGAAACATTTTTATGTACGGTACAGTATAAAAACAACGGATCGGCGACTTCACGAATAATTTTTGTAAAATAGTTCAACATTGTATTTATAGACACCCTGTTTTGTAAACTTTAACTTTGGCTAAAGGTCATGCTATTTAGTTTGGTAAGACGACTAATAATAGTACTTCTGAATTTATCCCATTTAGATAGATCCCATTTTATTTTCACATAATATTCACAGATCTCTTCCGAAAAATCATAATTTACATGTATCCAACAGTTAATTGATGTATGGTCTCTAAAAGCGTTCTTCAACCGTACAACTTTTAATTCGCAAAAATGCATTGTTTTGTGAAAAGATAGTCAATTAACGACGAGCCTTGTTGCGATAATAATTAAAACTTGTCTGTGTCGGGCAATCCGTCAAGAATGCGTTGATTGGTTGATTGGCAAAGGTCAATAAGTTTAACAGAATGACTGTGTACAATATTATAGGGTGAGACCCGGTACATTGGTTCATATGAAATATAATCGTTATCATCAATACTATTTGTCATCCTATCATGCATCATATAATCACATTTAGAGCCTACACGACTATTAAAAACTACATAAACATAGCCTAACGTATCGTATACATTAATTTCTGTTTATAAAACCTCAAACACATCAACATTAAAAATAGTGTTAGCTGGAGAATTGTCACCATATACGTACACACCGCATTCATAAGCATCTTTGTAACTATTCAAAGCATTGTTATATAGTTTTATCCATATAACAGTATCAAAATAGTTCCTAATAATATTAACTCTGTGAGAAATTGCATATTTTATATAAAAAACAGTTCTGCCACTCGAGCGCTTCGCATTGCGATGTTGGAATTTTCTTAAGAAATTGTCAATTGTAATTTGTAGTCTGTCACTTCAGTCTCAAGTCCAAATTTCGTACATAAATATTATGTCGTCGTTATGTATAATGTTAGAAAAATCAAGGCTGCCTCGTTTAAATGCAGTAAGCACATACACGTTCCATGATAGTATGCGCAGCTCATCCCCCTCGCATGCATATCCCGAACTGGCTTCCCGTTGACAAATAGCGTGTCGAAGACAATCCAAGCTGTTTTACCTTTACTATTGATAAGTGTTTACATTAAGATTACTGGCCTTTATAATATTTATAAATGTTTTCTTAATATATACTGCAAACGCTGGAAATGATCAACAAGTCATAAGTGTACATCGTCATAAACTAAGACTTTGTTTTAACAATATTCACTTAAAGGATAAACATGTGTAAATTAATAAAATATTTATAACGCTTCGCAACCGTTTTCGGTTCAATATCTTGCATATATATATATATATATATATATATATATATATATATATATATATATATATATATATATATATATATATATATATATATATATATATATATATATACCGATTAATACTGTTTAAAATGTAGTACATCTAAGTGTGCGTTGATAATTTATGTGTACATTTCTGAATATACTATTTAAGTGTCAGAACTGTAATTCATTTTGATTTGCTGTTCTTTTTTCGAATATTTCCTAGTGTTTTGGTACTCTGCATCCAAAATAAAAGTGTACACATATTTTACAGAAAAAATAAGGATTCGCAGATATTCGTCGTTGCCAAACCTATATATTTTTCTCACATTCTTTTGGAAGCCATTTGTTTGCAATGTGTACCCATACATTCATATTCAACAAGCGATAGGTATTTGAAATCAATTAAATAAATTGGGCAATAAAAAGCTGCTATTGCTTAGCTCATTGTGCTCACCCAAGCAATAATTTTCAGAAGTACGTGTACTTTCTGTTTTGATAGAATAATAAATGCAAACATGTTCAAGTAACTGTTTATATTTATACATAAATGCAAAATATATTTATCAATATCAGTGTATGTTTTATATCAAATAGATTAAAGATTAAAACACAATAAAATGTTGTTATATATCGTTACAAAGCGGTATGAGTCGTTTTATCGAATATTGTGAATTGGCCCAAGTAAAATACAAACTTGAACAAAGAGGTTTTTGATGCTGTTTAATTGATAAAAAATGGAAAACTAAAGTTTCGTTTCACCGAAAACAATCACAGTCCAAGTTTCACTTGCCTCGGCAAAACCAACGCTTAACTTCTACATTATGGACCATTTTGTGATATTTGTTCTGCTTTAAAAATAATAAGATAATATTATTATAAACGCCTTGGGATAAACATCAAGCTGCTCTCGAATTATTCGCACATTTGTTGAATATGGGTAATTACATTTCATAGTCAGGATACTTTGAAGTTTGGAAAAAATGACAATGTCATATACAAGAACTAGTGTGTAAATGGTTTGGGAAAGCGCTTAGGTTTGACTTTTGGACGCTGGAAAATCGGCACCATACGTTAAAAGATGTTAAAACACTAGCTGAACTCTATGAATGGTCACGTGCACATTACATGACTTTATAACCGTTGTACATTCTTGTGTACTTTTGGACGCGAAAAGATTTGCAATTTAGTCCGGCAGAAAATGACATATACCCGACAGTGAAGTGTATAGTAAGTGTTATAGTGTTTGTTGATGGGGGGCACGGTCCTGATGAAGAATTCAAATGATGCCGTGCTGGTATCTTTTAGGGTTTTGAGAAATTCAAGAGGGCGTCCAAGATGGCCGCCGTTTTCAGCTTTTTAACGTAAGTGGTGGTATGATAATGATTTTATCCTTATTTTGGATCTTTTCAGCCCAAAATTGAATATTGTTATGATGGTACCACAACGTTGAATCGGAATGTCATGCTCTTCAAACTGAACTTATTGCATTTCAGAATGGCATTTTGTAAATAACATTCAATAAGAGCAATTAAAATCCATTAAATGTATTATTTTGCATAAACATGAAGATATTACAGACATGGAAACTAAGAAACCATAATTAACATACACATGTACTGCATAATGCAGAATTTGCGAACATCATGAACACATATTCATTAAGCGCACATGATTTACACCCGTTTGATTAACATCTGGTTAGCATGGACTACACACATACATTAATAATACTTATTAATTATGTTCCTAATATATTGAATTACAGTTGACACATGCTACTTCCGTTTGATAAGTGAACGTGTTTAAAAATTAGTTACTCCCCTTGTTATTGCTATCACCATTATTTGTTTAGTCGAAATATGTTTCGGTCGAAAAAAATATGGAGTAATGTTTCTTCAGCTCATTTCGCAAATGCAGTGTCACAGGTATGTAAAACAACATCATTTATTATATATGTGTTGGTACTTTGCAAAGTTAGTGCTCATGGGCTCATGTATTTGCAGTTGCGTGAATTTAGTAAATTAAAACGCAGTGTTTGTATATTCAAAACAAAATATGTCTGTATGAAAATGCATGAATATTACATACTAAAAACCCATTTAATTAAGATATGAAACCTTCAGACCCAGACACGATAATGGCAGCTCTACAAAAGGCAAAAGTATTATCATCACAGAATGTTCAGAACTTCACTGTATTTACAGGTGATCTACAACTATATAGAGTTGCAGTCAATATTATTTGGGCATACCCAGAGTAGTTTCAGGATGTATACTACGTCTCGGTGGAATGCACTTTCTGATGAGTTGTGTTGGGTCAGTTGGAACGCTTATGGCAAATAGTGGGTTGGAAGATCTGCTTGAGTCAACGTTTGCTAGAGTCTCCAAACTCCTAAATAGGAAGAAATATCCACAAAATGTACGGGCATTACGAATTGAGACAGAGGAATTGTTTCGCAATGTATTCAACGAAAATACTTTTCAGACATTTGACCGAGAAATGTATCTTAACAACACAGCATCTGCCAGTCGTACGTCTAAATTTTGGGTTGATTGTTTGATTAAGGCAGTATTTCTTATAATGATGTATGTTCAGGCAGAAAGAGAAGGTGATTGGCCGCTGCACTTGGCATCAGTTGAGCTAATGCTACCCTACTTCTTTGCCGCTGCATACCCAAACTACAAGACATATGGCCTCTATTACCTGAGGTCCATGGGGAAAATGCCTGAAAGCGCACAACAAAAGTTCTTAAAGGGTGAGCATGTCATTTTTCCGGGGATATGGAATGCCATGTGGAGCGACATGTTCATAGAAACAACTTTTATTAGATATGGCCATGGCAAGAAGGGAATTATGGGTTCAACACTTTAACCTGAAACTGTCAAGGTTTGGAGTTTGAGTCTGCATATTTGCAGCAGGTTGGAAGAAGATCTGAGAGAAATTAGCAGTGCCAATTTAGTGGACACTAATGAGCAACACAAAGAAGAAAATCGGGGCAGGATTAATGCAGATGCTAAAGATAAAGCAAGTATTCGGAGAAAATTGACAGAATGTATTGATCCGTTATATCCAAGCAAGCATCCACTCAGTCTAGTGTACATTGTGACTGGAACAATGGCACCACCGTCTGTTAATGTTGATCAAGCAATATATATTGGTAAAGCCCAAATGATTGAATTCGAAAACTCATGGACGAACAATTTTAAATAGACAATATCTAAAAAGGTTGAAACCAAGGTTGCGTCTAGAAACTAGAAAGCACATTAGGGTTGCAGACACCAAAGTGTATGACATCAACCTGATTTATTCAAGAGTAATAGGCTTACAAGCTAGTTCTAGGGCAATTGACATTAAACATATACTAAACCATGAATTGGCTCAAGTACCTACTGCTATGTTTACTGAAACAGGGAAACTCAGAATAGGAAATATGTGCTAAAGAATCAATTAAAAGTGGAAGTGTCTGAGCGGCACATTGACAGCCAGATCACATGTTCAGTAATTGATGGATCTGCTGTCCTGAATATCATTCACTGGCTGTTAGACGGAAAGATACGTGACTATATTGACAACTTTAAATCGTATATAAGACAAATTCTGAATAAAGGTGATGTCCACTGTGTGTTTGACCGATACATGGAGTTCAGCACCAAGAGTGTGGCGAGGTCAGGGAGACAATCTAATGTCTCAAGGGTGTAAAAACTAACAGATGACTTGGCATTACCAATACCAAATATTATGCTTGGTATCACTGAGAACAAACAACAGCTGATCTCTCTGATTTGTAAAGCTTTATGCACGGATAAAGAATTGTATCACCTGTGCACTCAAAGACACAAATTAGTCGTTACAGAAAATCATGATACGCCCACTGAAATGTATAAAGGTGACATAATCAATCGAGCTGATTTAAAAACAACCCGCGAATAAGCTGACGTTATTATGATAAGACAAATGTTTGATGCTGTAGAAGCAGAACACACTGGCATTTCTGTGGTAGCTGATGATACAGACGTATTTGTTTTGTTGTAAAATTACTATGTTGTTCTTAACCATTATTGGTCATCATGTAATCACCGGTGAAAGTAGGAGCAGTTATAGACATGCGCAAAACTGTCCAAAACCATATAAAAATCGCGACCGACTTGCTGTCGGCTCACGCTATTTCTGGATGCGACACTGTGACTGGATATTTTGGTATCGGTAAGGGTACAGTTATTAAGATGCTGAACACAGGCAAGTCCATCAGACTGTTAGCGATATGACAGCTTGTATGAAAGAAGTTGTGAAGGAAGCGACCAAATTTGTCTCAGCATGCTATAGAAAGCCTGATACAGAGGAAACGTCTATTACAAGACAAACCCTTTGGGCAGCCAGGGAGGCAAGTCGGGTAAAGCTATGCCATCGCTAGCAAGCTTGTCACCAACCACAGAAGCATTCTATGAAAATGTGAAACGTGCTCACATACAGGCGTGTATTTGGAAATATGCATTTGATGCAGACCCACCAGATCTGGATCCATGTTATTATGGTTGGCGAAAGGACGAGGTGTCAAACACCCTTTTACCCATTACAATAGCATCAAATGTTGCTTTAGCTCCACTCAATGTGCTTAAAATTATAAAATTGGGTGTGTACAAGCGATAGTCCATGTTCAACACTTCGGTGCTCGTGTAATCAAGCGCGACTACCATGTTCTATCTGTTGCGCTTGTCAAAAGGTTCAGGTTGATGTTATACAATGTAACAATGAGCAGACAAAACATGCCCGTTAGATAACTTACTGTGTCGATTATAAAGGAAATATGTATTATGTTATTGTTGGTATGAATACAAAACATGGGAACTGAACTAATATTTGCATTAGAACATCACGTTAGTTAGACGACAACTCACAACATGAGCTAAACTAGTATACATACTACTTTATACCATGATGTTTGAAAAAAGTGACCAGATCATGACCTTGACGAACACAGGTTGAATAATACGTATTATGGTGTTTCAATTGAAACATAATGAGCTTTATAACATTTATGAGAACGGCGTTTTTTCATCACACAAACCATAACTTTAACAAAATTGCTGCTACGGTACACAAAGATAATATCATTTTTCTCAAATGGTCAGGGGTAGGCCGATATGTTCTTGTTATATAATACTCTACATATGTATTATTAAAATTCATTTATCGAACCATTATTAAACAGTTAATTGCTAACAAATAATGTTTCAATATGCATTATTATTATGAGAAAAAATGAATATCTAGATCTTCAATACATTGTATCTTTGTTTATTGAGCAATTTTTGCGCCGCCATCTTGATTCTGGCAGCCATTTTGGATGCCATTTTGATTTTAGTTTATATAACATACGATTGCACTTCTTAATTCAAATTTAACATGTAAAACAATATAAAAATTACATTATATTACATAAAATAATGCATATTTATATTTTCAAACAAAAAATACTGAAAATTGCCGCCGTCATGGACGCCATCTTGAATTTCTCAAAACCCTGAAAGATACCAGCCCGGCATCATTTGGATTCTTCATCAGTAACACGTCCCTTAACAAAAACACTTTAAAATTTACTATACACCTCAATGTCAGGTTAAGTGAAAAATGGCCACTTTTCTGCCGGACTAATTTCGGTATAAATTATCAAACAAGAACGCTTATCTTGTCGAATCGCCACGTGTACAAGATGCATTAAAGACAGTATGCGACTTTATGAGCTTGAAAGCTTCTTGTGTTTTCACACGAATCTTTTAATCCATGAAATATTACGTTTTGGAATTTCGGAACATGAACCAACGAACATATTAGTGCATATTCGACTATATCATCGTGGTAGTTTGTATACCTTAAACGAATGCATTAGTGCATATTCGACTATATCAGCGTGGTAGTTTGTATACCTTAAAAAAACGTATTAGTGCATATTCGACTATATCAGCGTGGTAGTTTGTATACCTTAAACGAACGTATTAGTGCTTATTCGACTATATCAGCGTGGTTGTTTGTATACCTTAAACTAAGGTATTAGTGTATATTCGACTATATCAGTGTGGTAGTTTGTATACCTTAAACAAACGTATTAGTGCATATTCGACTATATCAGCGTGGTAGTTTGTAAACCTTAAACAAACGTATAAGTGCATATTCGACTATATCAGCGTGGTAGTTTGTATACCTTAAACGAACGTATAAGTGCATATTCGACTATATCAGCGTGGTAGTTTGTATACTTCAAACGAACGTATGAGTGCATATTCGACTATATCAGCGTGGTAGTTTGTATACCTTAAACGAACGTATTAGTGCATATTCGACTATATCAGCGTGGTAGTTTGTATACCTTAAACGAACGTATTAGTGCATATTCGACTATATCAGCGTGGTAGTTTTTTTATCTTAAACGAACGTATAAGTGCATATTCGACTATATCAGCGTGATAGTTTGTATACCTTAAAAGAACTTATAAGGGCATTTTCGACTATATTAGCGTGGTTGTTTTTATACCTCAAACGAACGTAATAGTGCATATTCGACTATATCAGCGTGGTAGTTTGTATACCTTAAACGAATGCATTAGTGCATATTCGACTATATCAGCGTGGTAGTTTGTATACTTTAAACAAACGTATTAGTGAATATTCGACTTTATCAGCGTGGTAGTTTGTATACCTTAAACGATCGTATTAGTGCATATTCGACTATATCAGCGTGGTAGTTTGTATACCTTAAACGAACATATTAGTGCATATTCGACTATATCAGCGTGGTAGTTTGTATACCTTAAACGAACGTATTAGTGCATATTCGACTATATCAGCGTGGTAGTTTGTACACCTTAAACGAACGTATTAGTGCATATTCGACTATATCAGCGTGTGAGTTTGCATACCTTAAACGATCGTATTAGTGCATATTCGACTATATCAGCGTGGTATTTAGTATACATTAAACGAACATATTAGTGCATATTCGACTATATCAGTGTGGTAGTTTGTATACCTTAAACGAACGTATTAGTGCATATTCGACTATACCAGCGTGTTGGTGTGTATACCTTAAACGAACGTATTGGTGCATATTCGACTATATCAGCGTGGTAGTTTGTATACCTTAAACGAACGTATTAGTGCATATTCGACTATATCAGCGTGGTAGTTTGCATACCTTAAACGAACGTATTAGTGCATATTCGACTATATCAGCGTGGTAGTTTGTATACCTTAAACGAACGTATTAGTGCATACTCTACTATATCAGCGTGGTATTTTGTATACATTAAACGAACGTATTAGTGCATATTCGACTATATCAGCGTGGTAGTTTGTATACCTTAAACGAACGTATTAGTGGATATTCGACTATATCAGCGTGGTAGTGTGTATACCTTGAACGAACGTATTAGTGCATATTCGACTATATCAGCATGGTAGTTTGTATACCTTAAACGAACGTATTAGTGCATATTCGACTATATCAGCGTGGTCGTTTGTATACCTTAAACGAACGTATAAGTGCATATTCGACTATATCAGCGTGGTAGTTTGTATACCTTAAACGAACGTATTAGTGCATATTCGACGAAAAATCTTGTATTGGGACTTTAAACCACGGAAACATGGGGATTATAAATATAAAACTTAAATTAAAAAGTTTATTTGGATTAATCAAAACGTGCACGCGACTTTATCAGCATAGTTACCAAATGATGCATGGAGCTGTAAATACGACCCATCAATCGCTTGAATATTGTTGAATATTCGTTGTTTTCGCCGTTTGTATGCTTTTACTTTCAGACGAGGACGGCATACAAAATGTACATTAAACTATATTTTAGCAATAAAGATATATATTCATATGAATAAAACTTAGTTATTTTCTTACTGTATGTTATTCCTCATTAAACAATACATAGCAATATTGTGTATTGCTTAAAACAGTTACTTTCCAAAGTTAAACCTGTTTATTTTCACTACATCGTGTTAAGATGTATACATCTATTTTTCTACTTCCGCTGATAAAAAATAGTTTGAATAATCATTATTTTGTATGATGATTATCAAAAGAACAAGACTGTTCTGTAAACGGTTTGAATAAGGCCGGAGGAGTTATGTCGCTTTAAATTATATGCTAATTGCTATAATTCAGTCCTTTAAAAGAACCTTGGTTATAGATAAACCATATAACGTAGTCACGTGTTAAACAAATATTTGAATATTATAGCTACATATTAAATATTGCTCATAGCTGTGTGATAAGCTTTGGATAATGTAGTTGTTATAGAAGAAAAAAATCAGTTCGCTATTCGGTCTTAATAAGGAATACGTTAATTGTTACATATAACGAACTGAGTTATCAATAAATGAAATTACGAAAACAATTTATGTTTTATAATAAATATGTTGAAAGAATCACCACATGTTAACTATCTTGATGTTTTTTTTGGTTATGGTATATATTAAGTTGTTCGTGAAGTAAGTAAATCTCCGTTCAAAATTCGTTTGAACTATGGATTAAGTAACCGGTTCCATTTTTCGTATAACGTTGCAAAAACAGCTTATAGGAGTTTGCCGCTAAGTATGGTAATGGTAAAGGTCTTTTTTATTAAAGTGTTGCCCCTATTGAAAGGGCGAGCCAATTAGGCCTATGAGGCACTTGTTGCGTGTGTATACCATGTACCTCCCAACTGCTATCACTATGCCAGGCGCCAGGCGGATAGGAGTCGATTACCATTCATGTTTAACGCGCGCGGCTCAAGAGATTGTCATATCGGAACAAGTCCCATTACAAACATCCATCCTTCAACAAACGCTCCCAATGGGGCTCGATCCTTCGACCTCTCGATCCCGAGGCGGACGACTTATCCACTAGACCACGGCGACCGGTGACGTATATTTAATAGCGCCTCTTATACTTGGTGAAACGGACAGCACTTAAAAAAGCTTTCAACGTCCGTTTCTCTCTTTAGTACCGATGACTGAGAAAGAATTCATTGAATATGAAAAACGTTCATATGCATTCAAACAGCGGTAGAGACTCACAGACTGAGAACTTCGGAAACCCAAAAGCATAATCAGAATATTTTCATTATCATTATCAAATTTTTCATTCTTTATTTAAGTGTGAGAAATAAATTGATCTGATAATGCCATATATAGATAGATATATAGTATATGTTTAAAAACATATTGCAAACTGTGTTGCTCATGACATAAGTATTTATTTCGCATGTTCATGGTATGGATCATGAAATTACGAAGCAATTGTTTTCTCGTTGATAGGCTGTTTAACTCTGCACTCTTTTTTGAAATAATAATGTGTACACAAGGAGTATGGACAATAGATTAATGTGTAACGCTTCGTTTTAAAACTTTTGAGATTCGGTCATATGCGCGTGTTAAAATTATTTGTGTACAGATTTCATAATATTTTAGAACATCATGACTTAACATGATTGTGTTGTTGTGTGTTTGCTACTTGTTTAACGCCATACATATTGATTATATGCAATTGTTTGTTTGTTGTTTTCTTTGCATTACTTAAATGGTATGCGATATTTGTATTCTGGCCTGTACGTACAATTTATCAACTTATATGTGTAAATCGTTTGATTGCTTTATGGCTGCACAGCATTACATTTGAACAGTGTTTTTTTAAGGTAGCGCACCCCTAATGATTTCCCGCGATTTATTTTACGATCATTGCCGATCTTCAATGATCGGTTATTTCCGAGAGATGCATTTTATTTTTTTCAAACTTCAAATTTTGATATTTGTTTACGTTATTCCTTTAGAATACATTATTTTCACAATAAATATTGACTTTGATCCAAATATCATCTCAAAAAATACAATTTCGCGATTTCTTCAAAGATCGACGAGCCTTTCTACCTGTTTACTTATGGATATCTAATATAAGCTTGCACAAAAGTGAAGTTGTCGTGGCCGAGTGGTTAAGGCAATGGACTACAAATCTTTCGGGATCTTCCCGCGCAGGTTCGAATCCAGCCGACATCGCATACTTTTTGCGACGCGTTTTATATTTTTTTCAAACGTAATTTGATTAACCATTGCATATAAGGTATGTTTATTGTTAAATATGTTGAAATTTGTATGCACATCATTCATTTTTTACAATTAAAACAACGTTATGGCTAAATTGGGTGATTTACTGCTGAAAATACGAATGATGCATGTTGCATTTTTATTTTTAATTCCAAAAGTAAACGGTAAATCTGTCTATTTCTTGGTATTTTTGCTGTATATATTGTTTCTATAAAAACTACGTTTAAAATATAACTTAAATTATACTATTATGAATTTTATGACACTTTGTTTTTAGTCGACCCAATTTTTACTTGGCTGAAATCACTTACATTTCATGGCGCTCTTCTATAGATTAAAATTTGTAAAAAATAAATGTCTGTAAAAGAATACTTATTGCATCTTGTTTAAACTTTAAACACCTTTACTGCATCTGGACACACCAACTGCATGCCCATTTTGGAAATTTGAATGAATTATGGAACTTTTATATACCTCAGGGGTGAAAATAAACTGGACAAAAGCCGAGCGTGGGGGTTGTTTTGAAAAAATCGGTATATTTTTTCAAAAGCATGGAAAGCCTAGCTACAAATGTGCATGTAGTTCAGTGAAATGATGCTGATTAAGATAATAAATAATTAGATTATTTTGGATAGGTGCCCATTAAGGATGCGCTACCTTATTGTTTTTAAATAGTTGTATTTAAAAAAACTTAATGTGTATAATTATATTTATTAAATAAAGGTGATACCATTAGAAGGTATTAGAAAGTCACCAACTCAGCTGCGTGAAGGTCGTTGGTTACAATCCAGTTTTCCGGTTAGAGCAGTAGAAAATATTATCTAAAGGCAAACAAGATCAGAATTTTACTACAATAAGCACAGTCGTATGCCTTACAACGAGCTAAATGAAAATCCAACCGAGATGATCCATCAAGGAAATGACTTTATGTTTGGAAAAGTGGTAAATAAACAAGCAAAACCGAGATCATATTATGTCGAAACTGAGAAAGCACAGAAGGTGCACAGAAAGCAGTGTCGATTAAAGGCAATTTAGGCTAGTTTTCAGCCAAACATATCAACAGATTTGGTAATCAGATCCTATCGGACTGAAAATGACTCATCAAACTTTGAAACAGGGGTTCAGAATCCGACATCAGGTCAGGAGGCTCGTACACCAGATATGCAGACGACTACCGAAACTTCAAAGTATTAAACTCGGTCTTGTAGACATGTGAAGATGCCTGCGAAGTTTAACGATGTAAAGTGTAATTCAATCACAGAAGTGAATGTGTAAATAAAATCAAAAGTCAATAAAGATCAGTTTAATCAGCAAGTTAAAATAGTGTATTCAAAGTCAATTCACTGAGTGTAATTAAATTCAGTAAATCAAAGTTATTTAAGATCAGTGTAATGTTAGTATTTTTTTTAAGTACATTATAATGCTCACAAAAGAGTAATGAAAAAGAATTTGATTCAGGAATGAGAAGAAGAAAGGAAGAAAAACAGCGCCATTAACATACGATATAAAGTCAAAATATGTTTTAAGATTTATGCTCATCTTAAGTTTAAATTGTCAAACACTTAGTGTTAGATGTTATTTAGTTACTTATTCAATTTAAAAGGTAAATTGTGCTAATGTATACATACATTGTGAAATAAACTTTAAAATATTTAGTCCAAAGTAAAAGTGAACATTCGTATGGAAGGTTGAAAAACTAAACATTCAAGTAGAAAGTTTTAACCTTGAACAAATAATAGATTATTGAATTAGTAGTTTCAATAGGGGTCATCTACTGTCCAAGGCAAATGCAAATGGGAAGTATCAAGCCAATCGGTGAACCAGTTGACGAGTTATTTATCGGAAACGATTTCACACTTAGTGTGTAACAGTGACATTGACCTTTGAACTAGTGACCCCAATTTCAATAGGGGTCATCTACTGTCTAAGGCAATTGCACATGATACGTATCAAGCCAATCGGTAAAGAAGTTGAAGAGTTATTGATCGGAAAATATATAACACTTAATTTGTAACAGCAACCTTGACCTTTAACCTAGTGATCTTAATTTCAATAGAAGTAATCTACTATTCAATGCCAATGCACCTGTGAATTATCAAGCCCAATCAGTGAATTCGTTTACGAGTTATTGATCGGAAATGAATTCCACACTGATCGGAAACGAATTCCACACTTAGTGTAATAGTGACCTTGACCTTTGACCTTGTGATCCAAATTTCAATAGGGGTCATCTTCTTCCCAAGGCAAATGTGAAGTATTACGCCAATCGGTAAATTCGTTGACGAGTTATTGATCGGACACGAACTGATCTAAAGACAGACAGTAAGACAGACATGCAGCAAAACAATATTTTTCTTCTTCTTCGAATAGGGGCATACACATAGTATTGTACATCATTAACAACATTATAATAACGGTATGTAAATATAAATATTCAATAATTTTGATGCAAACATACTACATAAACTGAGTTACTTTTCATCAAGACGCGCTTCAAAAACACATTTATAACAAATTCAATGGGCGAAATGTTCTTATTTTGTTAAATAAAATATTTTAGGAAAGTAGTTGTATTTATATAAATTAATTATTGTTATACTTCTCGTTTTATTTCACACTGTAACATAGTTTTGCTGTTATTTAGTTGTGTTAAGTCCACTGATTTTAGAGGGAAGCACAGTGTATTGTAATTATTATTAAAATCAGACATATTTTGTACGATGAATTGAGTCCTTAGGTCACATATATGCTCTATTACATTGGTGTACACACTAATGATAAATGTCAAAAAAATACACCCAAATATTCAGGTGCGCAAAGTGAGTTTTCATTTTAGTAAATAATATGCATTACTCTAGCGGGCATACGTTTAAGTTCATAGCGTCGCAAGTTTAAAATTACAAAAAAATACTTAATAGGCTTTATATCTCCGAGCATGTGAAAACATTATTTAAAATATCCAGTCACACAGGTCCATTTGCTAATACTTTGTTTCACCACTCATAAGTAGGAGAACTTTTAACCGTTTTAAAAGGCAGGTTACTTTACCATCCGGTGTATTCCCTTTTTTAATGGGAAAAAATAATATCGGGAAAGACAAAGTTTAAAAAAAAGTCATACAAATATTATTGGCAAGAAACTATTGAGCA
>NC_068360.1:61989583-61992083 GCF_020536995.1 Dreissena polymorpha | reverse complement strand
TTAAGACACATGTCGTTGCTTACAACATTTTGAGTTTGTTTTGTATTTCCTTTACACCTCACAGTTTTGTTTTCAAAATAAAGTTTAAACGAAAATTTGCTAATGAGGACTTATTTTTTGCCTCATTGTTCTAATATGCGATGGAATTCAATTCAAATGTACCCCCAAAATTATGCTTTTTGAGACCACAATTGACGTTTGTATGTGCATTAAAAGTGGTTTGTTAATTTTGGCATGGTATTACTTCCAAGAATAAATAATTAAAATGTATTTGGAAGTTGTTCAGTTATTATATAAGTAGATGTTTTGATTGTTGGTAAAAAACGGCTAGCGTAAAATCGGTTCCTCCCGTTTTTTTCTGCACTCACGGACAATCGGAACCTCGTAAATTTGTCGACTTGAAAATCGGCACCCGATAAAATTTTCAACATGAACAATCACTTGTTTAAACAGTCATCTTATCATTTGGATTTGCAGCCCTAGACAATCGCCTCCTTCAAACCGGACATTGGATTACAATATAAAGTTACAGCTGCAAAAACTGCGAAAACAATCTTTGAAGAACGCGACTGACAAAGCCCATCGACACGTAGTTGATTTTGTTTGGACTGATAAGTTTAATTAGTATTTGTTTGAAACAAGAGATCGCTATTTAAGAACCAAATAATGTTTCCAAGAATACATTTTCCTATCATTTTAATATTGTAAAACCACAATTTAACGTACAATTTCTAACAGCATATCGTCCATTCCTTTGGAAAAAAGATAACGTCAGTTTGTTAGAATGAAACTTTTTTAAAGGAAAATTGTCTAGATTCGTCAGGAGCAGACTCTTTAAACCAGCCATACACCTTTCTATTTTTCATGTCATTATTGCACTTAAGCTAACCGTGCTAACCGAACACACTTTTCTATGGATGCGAGGAATTCCGGTAGTCAAAGCTGTGTGTTGTCTGGTTTCTCGCAGAGTTTGTTCAGATGGGATTGGTAAGCGATGGTGGCCTTCGTACGCTCTCTTGTTTCTTAGTGTCCAGATCGGTATCTGTGGACATCTGCCTCTACAATGGCGTCGTCTTTCTAGACGCACTCGACCACGTTCCAACCAACTATCTAAACCCATTATGCACACATGTTGTTTGATCCTAGCGTCGTAGTTGATGGTTGCTTCGTTAACATTCTACATGGTATGGAGGCGGTGATTGTCGGGGCTGTAAATTATTAGATGGCAGTTGAAAAACAATCGCGAAATACCGGAGGAAAAAAAGTCGGCAGACGATTGGCAGGTCTGACAAATTAATCGGGTGCCGCTTGTTCGGGCGGACAATATCATCGGACGCCTATCGTCATGGTCGCCAAGTTTACGAAGTTCACATTGTTCGGGAATGCAAAAAAAACCAGGGGAAGCCGATTGTCAGGGTGTTATTGTTAAGAGAATAACTAATTACCAACACGTTGTCATAAATCACAGGTGGGGGCGAATGCTTGATTATGAAACGCAATTTATCATAAATCCATGTCTTCAATTGATAGGACATTGAGCAGTCATTTCCACGGAAAAATGTTACGCTAAAATTCTAAAATGATGCTTCATTAAGATATGCAACATATGCTAACAATTTAAAGTAATTTGTCGAAAGAAGATTATCATACATTATATTATGTATAGATATAAGCAGTTTATTAACAATACTTTTCTATATAATAAGTATTTTATTATTATAAACTTTACTGCTAAATAAGTATCATATTAAGCCGGAACCGATAAATAAAAATGCGTCATAACGTATAAAGTTTCTATGTCTCGGCAATGAACAAAATAACATCATTAAACATTTTATTACGTTTGGCAAAAATTGGTGTTCATTATATTTACGATAAAAAATACAATATATATGTATGATATAAAATGCTCGATAATTGTCACTCATAATTGGTAGTGAAGAAATGCATAGACAGTTCAATTAGCATCCTGTGCAATTTAGTTTTTGTCGGATGTATGTAAACATGAGTTATAATTGTCATTCAATTTCAAGGAAATTCATTTTATGAAATAGATCATTGTCATAACAGTAACATATTGTCATCTATTTCGCTTGTAACGGTGCTTTGTTGTATGATTGAATTCAACCAACCCGTTACACTTTCAATCGTTCAAGAAAAATGAAACACACTAACCCTCCCATAACATGTAGAATAAAATGATACAATACTACGTGTTATTATGTTTGTATGTAAATTTATTAAAATCCTTGTGCAAGCAATAACACGGCCATTGTGAAGCTTTGTTTTGTGAATTTGTCGGTGTTAAGTCTTAAGACCAAAGATACGTGAATTATGTTTTAACTCGTATTTGTACAAAAATGCAAGTGAATGTGTAATACTCAATTTTGGTATTGCTATTATTAAATTATTATTTAGAAATTAAACTGTTTCTTTCGAAATGTCTAATTGATGTATTTACTTAACACATGCCTGTATGTATAAACTTAACATTGCTGTA
>NC_068360.1:61969583-61974583 GCF_020536995.1 Dreissena polymorpha | reverse complement strand
ATCCGTTTAGCGCAGAGTTTGGTTCACATGCTTATCACCACCTACTCGATCCGGGTTGAATCCCCGTTCCCGGAAGCACGTGGGTTCGGTAGGTGGTCACCAAACTGGACTGGTGGGGTCTCCTTCGGGTACTCCGGCTCCTCCCGTCCAACGACTTAACAAGATCATACAACTTAAATGAACATCTTTTTTGACATTTAAATAACTGGAAAAAGCAGCTGTTATTCATAATTCTTGTCACTTCAGTATATAAAGTTAATAAGTTATGAGTGCTTCGGCACACTCTGGGTCAACACAACTGGCAAACTTAGGCGCAAGGACCTCATAAACTTTGAAATACACACACAAGTGGTAATTTTAACCAATGTTGTTCAAGATAAAAAAATCCCTACTGTAGGCCCTTTTCATAATATGAACCACGGGGAAAACGGGGCTTAATGAATTTGCGTAAATTGTCGCCCTAGATTACAATTTAATCACACAGGCTCATCAGGGACGACACGCACGGCTTATATGAAATATTGACAGCACAGGCTAATCTGAAAAGAACCTTAACGCCCAAGAATTAAGCCCAGTTTTCCCAGAATGAGTATTATATGCATGTTGTTACTTAAAACTTGAAACCTGAAATATGGTATATAAATTGGAACATAATATATTTCTTTACGATTCTAGAATTGTGTACTAAAAGCCGAGTCGATAAAGTGTGAACGTTACTTTATGAGCACATTTTAAAACTATATATAGTTCACATCGAACGTACACATTTTTCCTTTTGTTCTTGGATAGCTTTTGATGATTCCGTGTGCATTTATAAAAAAATATGTTAGAAAACCACGGGTTGTAAGATTCGTAAATGTTTATTGAGCAAGCCTTGATTAACATTACGGTTTTCCGACGCTAATTTTAAATTATCCCAACGGACAAATTCAATAATATTTCAGATTAAACATACTCATTTTAGTTCGATTGCATCGAATGCAAAATGCTTATAAAAACGCCATTGAATCCGTTCCCTTAGTAGAAGAAGTAATTTGCATCTTTGGGGGAGATCTCAAGAACGCTCCCACAATTGGTTTCGAACCGTGACCTTCCGGTTGCTTGGCGCATATCATATCCACTATGCCACGGTGACCTATGAACACACTTACGGGGAAAGGATTCCGAACTTATTATGTACTAATGTCTTTAATTAAGAATAACAAAGTACCAATGAATATCATGTTTAATCTATTTGACACTTATGGCCTACAGTATTAAATAACTGTTCGGAAGTTTGGGGGTACGATCAAGGTAAAAATTTATAAAGAGTACACAACAAGTTTTGTAAATGGATCCTTTATGTAAAACCCTCTACGAATACTCTTGCATTGTATAGCAAATAGAGTAGATTTCCACTATATATCGAAATGTACATTAAGGTGATTAAATACTTTGTAAAGATACACTCGTTTAAACGAGACAATTATATTTTAAATACCGTTTTAAACGAACAATAAAATAACATAAATGTTAACAATTTTCGTACAAACTGAGCCTCTCAGGTGCGCCTGATATTTCAATCATCTGGTTTATATAAAATATTGATACATCCAAACTCTGTCAGAATATAATAATTAATCCCAAAGCTAAGAGCCCGACATCGCGATATCTATATTAGCAATTTGCGATCAGGACTTGAAGACTCAGCGTCTCTTAATGTATATAGAAAAATACAACTTAATTTTGAAACATCAGCATATATAAGCCAGATGGACAATCCAAAATACAGAAATATATTGGCCAAATTAAATTTGTATTATCCCTCAAATTGAATATTGAAATCGGTCGTCATTAAATTGTGCCTAGACAAGATAGAAAATGCACTCTCTGCAACCCTTATGATATAGAGTATGCGTAAAAATGTACTATTCATGCAAAGCGAAAATAAAACTACTTTTAAAAAGTTTATAATTATCAAATCTGTGACTTACACAGTACTTAAAGTACGGAAGCGTATATTGTACACCCCAATAATATGGGCATGCCGGGTTAGATTACATGTATATCGACTTACTGTGAAATAACTTGGAATGTCGTCATAGTTGTGTATGTTTTTCCCTCTTTATTTTACACGCCATAACGACATTAAATTAAAGTCTTGACGTAAAACGGCCACCGGAAAAACTTTGCGAAACCGAAATTTCGCAAACTTAAGTACCGTTTTTCTTGAAGGTTTGCTTATTTGTGATAAAGTATAAGATAAAAGTCTAATTTGTGATTAATAATTGGTTATTTTTGCTTGTTAAATGCGTTTTCTTCACTATGAACTTTATTTGCAAAGTTGGGTTCCCATGGGATTTTTGTATTTTCCCATGGGATTTTTCATTATCCCATGGGAATTTTGGTTTCTCCCATGGGATTTTTCTCCAGCTTTTTTTATGGGAGAAAAAATCCCATGGGATTTTCAAAAACATAAAACACGTTCGTTTGTGCTTAGTTATCGATTTTAAGCATTGTTAAAGCATTTGTGCTTATTTTCGTTCAATTTACTTTGATAGAAAAAAAATCCGATTTTTTTATGGGAAAAAAAAATCCCATGGGATTTTTTTCTGATTTTTAGAGATTTAGTCATGTAACCTTCAGAAACACTATCTTTTAACAAATGATGAGCATTTCTCTCGATTTCAACGCGTTAAATCGTGTTTTTAAAAAATAAAAAAATCACATGGGATTTTTTTGTCCCATGGGATTTTTTTTCCCATGGGATTTTTTTCCCATGGGATTTTTTTTCCAATGGGATTTTTTTAAGGTATAAGTTTCTAAAACCTATAGAATAATAATAATAATAATAATAATAATAATAATAATAATAATAATAATAATAATAATAATAATAATAATAATAATAATCGTGCTCAATATGATGAATTTGTACTTTTAAGCGACTAACATTTTTATTCGAGCCGATCGTCGAGTCCGAATGGTGAGTATAAGAGCAATTTACCAGTACAAATAAATCTCACTTGTGTAGAGAACGCTACCGTACTATAAAATAATCTTGATAATAAGTCATATCATTTCTCGACAGAAAATGAAAACAGTATCCATATTGATGTCAGCAATGTCCCCTGCTATGATAAATATTGACAAAATGAAAAACCTTGACAATAATTCCGTGTCGAATACGCATTAGATTATAGCAATCAAATTCATATAAGCATTGATAAGATAATATGCGAAAATGGGTCTTATGTCAAATACGGCCAGCGTAGCTCCATTCCATAATGTCCGGTATTAAGTCACGTCAAGTTTCGTGGTCGAATTATAGCATAATAATCATTTTCACATTACGCGAATCATATGAGTTTCCCTACATATATTGTGTTAACATTTATGTTACACTAATGTGCGATGATGAAAAGGGGATTTCGGTAATTCTACATTCGCCCGCCTAGTACCGAAATCCCCATATTTACGCCTTAAAGGGTCAATAGGTCATCGGTATGAATGGTTTTTGACTTCACATGAATGTTAAGGTGCAAAAAAATGATATTAATTTTAATTATTAAGCACTCTTGACAGCATTAAGTTGCCTCTCAGTGGGGATTTCGGTAATTCTACACTAGAACTTAAACGCGCGCCGGTACCGAAATCCTGCTGTACAAAACTTCAAGTGTCAACAAAATTATTTTAGTGTTTTTTTCATTAGCAACCAGTGACATGTATTATCTCCCATTCGGTTACTTCTTTTGGAAAATAATTAGCGGGGATTTCGGTACTGCTACATTCGTACGCCCAGAGCCGAAATCACCCTTGTTTACGCCAATCCCCCATATTACGCCTTAAAGGGTCTATATGTCATTATGTTTGGGTTTTGGCTTTGCATTAATGTTGATTTGTACACAATCATATTAGTGTTAATCATTTAAACACTCTTATCAGAATATTTTTTCCATTATTAAAAAGTTTATTAATGTGAAAAATGTGTAAACGAATGTAAAAAAGGTAAAATGTACATTTAAAACATTGGTTACACAAAAGTATATGTAAATATAACATGACATAGTAATAATAAGTCTTCAGAAAGTATTTTCCAAACAAATCTGATGAAACAAATGGTATCGTACTACCTTATTTACAATATGCTATACACTTTTGCAATTTAGTTATCAATGTTTAATCAAAGCATAAATCAGCATATGTTGCCTCTTAGCGGGGATTTTGGTAATTCTTAACAAGCACATAAACCCGCGCCGGTACCGAAATCCCCGCTGTACAAACCTTCAAGCGTAAAAAATACTGATTTAGGTTTAAATAAAGGGAACAATAGTATTTTTGGCCACCAAAAAGCACTTCCGCGTCAACAAAACGATTGAAATTATGTCAGAAACCCAGCTTTTCATTGTATATATTGCAATACACCATCGGCCGCCGAGAGCGGAATACTGCGCTTGGCCGCTAAACAATGTGGATTGCATCAAATTAAATGTCAATTTTCGATTTTATTACAAAAATAAACACTGCCTTTTTATAAATATGTCAAGCACGTACACTTAACAAAAAAATCGATATATCTTTATGTAATGTAGAAAAGTAAAGCGCTTTATATATAACAATGTTTTATAATGTCTCACTGGTTGAGAAAAAAATACTAAACAAAACCATGTAGAACATATAATATGTTTTCATAATTAAAAAAAAAAAATTTAATGATGCACGTGATGTTTTATAATTGATATAAGTTCACGTGTCATTGAACGAGTTAAGGGAGAGATGCGAATTAAATTACACATAATTAAAAACGGATACTATACTGTCAGCTTGATTTATAAATTGTGTTCCATCGCGCCAATATATTCATTGTTCCATGAAATTTTGTATAAAAGCAAAACGATTGAAATTATGTCAGAAATCCTGCTTTTCACATGAAATGATCTTTAACACTTTATTTATTCCAATCAGGTAAATAACAAATACAATAATAGGGGAAGTCTATACTGTGTATTAGAAACTTGTTG
>NC_068360.1:61919583-61964583 GCF_020536995.1 Dreissena polymorpha | reverse complement strand
TTTTGGCTTAAAAAGGAAGTGTAAGAAAATTTAGAATGTAAGAGAAAATACGGTGGTTTTATGGTGTTTAAATCGATTAGAAATAGCAAAACCTAAAGACATTATCTCAAGTGTGATTTTCAAAAGATTTTATATGAATGTACACACACGGTAAAACTAGTCTATTAAAATGAAATACCTTCATTGGTTCTCATGTTTTTAATATTTATTAAACATAGGTATTTGTGAACACTTGTTGTTATATAATATTGAAATGTACACGCATACTGAACATAAAATCATTAGCATAACGGCTAAGTTGGATTTTACTAAGATTGCAATAGTGTTTATTTTATTATTATGAATCTTATGAGGATAATTTTGAAAGTATGACACAGAGTATCTGAAGAAGATATATACATAATCACATATGTTGTTGTTGTTGTGGTTATTGTTTCAATATTTTTTATGAGTATAATACATTCAATGACGAATAGCTATTAATTTGTCATACAAACACCATAATTATTATTGGATTGCGGAGATTAAACAAATCGATTCCCTAGTAACTGATATAACTGATACATTTTTTGAGCGACAATTTGAAACTAAATCTAGAATTATTTAAATTTGATTATTTTAATTGCAGACTTTTTTTATTAACCCCAATTAATGTGTACGCAACGTTTCTTTTATTTAAATCGCTGAGTACGAAGCATCAAGCTAATTTTTAATTAATTGACAGTGATCTTTAATGTTTGTCATAATATAAATTGAAATCAATCTTAATTAAAGCTTGAGCGGTTGGTTTGTAATAAGTTTTGTAAATGTTGCTGTAGGATATGTATGCACAATAAATACTAACGCTCTGGCATATTGTGATGGTGATATGATTATATATTGCACAATGAATATGTGATGATGTTCTTGTGATAATATTGAGGCTATAATTAGTTTTTGAATTAAGCTAGCTAATTTCAAATAAGATACAAATACATCCCAATCCTAAAATTATCAGTAAGTTATAGTATTGTTTGCCTCTAGGCGCATAATTAATTGAAGGCCTAGTTTATCTGTTAATCCTCGCCCCATGTGGTGTCCCAGCGGGTACACTGATATTAATACACGATGTATTGGTCCACAATTAAATCTCTTATAAAAACATGTCTCTCAGGTGACTGAAAAATGGCTACTACAACGGAGACTAAGATAACACATGTTACAATTAATTTGTCTTCCTTGCGTTCTTCTTATACGACAAACACTTCTAAAACAAAAAAGCAAAAAGCCGCTACTGCTACTGCTTCGGCTACTCTTACTGCTACTGCTACTGCTGCCGCTGCCGCTGCCACTGCCACTGCCGCTGCCACTGCCGCTGCCACTGCCGCTGCCGCTGCCGCTGCCACTGCCACTGCCGCTGCCAGTGCTGCTGCTGCTGCTACTGATAGTGCTACTGCTACTGCCACTGCTACTGCCACTGCCGCTGCCACTGCCGCTGCTGCTGTTGCTACTGATAGTGCTACTGCTACTGCTGCTGCTGCTGCTTCTGCTGCTGTTGCTGCTTCTACTGTTACTGCTACTGATACGGCTACTGATACTGCTACTGCTAGTGCTACTGCTACTGCTACTGCTACTGATTCTGCTACTGCTACTGCTGCTGCTGCTGCTGCTACTTCTGCTGCTGCTGCTACTGCTACTATTGATAATAATTCTCCTTCTACTTCTCTTTCTAATATTGCTAGCGATGCTTCATAATTTATTTTTAAATGTATCATTTTGTTAAAACAGGAAAGAACTGTTATATATATTTTCTTAAAGGGATCTTTTCACGCTTTGGTAAATTGACAAAATTGAAAAAAGTTGTTTCAGATTCGTAAGTTTTCGTTTTAGTTATGATATTTGTGAGGAAACAGTAATACTGAACATTAACCATGCTCTAATATAGCCATTATATGCATCTTTTGACGATTTTAAAACCTAAAAACTATAAAGCGTTGCAACGCGAAACGATTGAATAATTTGGAGAGTTCTGTTTTTGTCGTTAAATTTTGTGAAACTACGAAGATTGCTTATATAAGGTATAAAATACGTCGAGAATGTGTACTCGGCGGAATAGCTCAGTAGGCTTAAGCGTTTATACTACAGGACTCTGCCAGGACTCCAGGGGTCACTGGTTCGAACCCTGCTCCGGGCAATGTACATTTCCTTTTTTTTTTTTTATTGATTTTTTACTGGAGCTTTTATGATCCAATGTTTACATTTATCAATATAAAGCATTTAATGAATAAGTTAAAAAAAATGCCAAAATCTGCAATTCTGCGATTAAAGTTTTATTTAACTGGATTAGTATAGGCCACATAACAGACGCTATTGTACTGATTTGTACTAAACAACATTTTGTCATAATCAACAGTTTTAACATGCCGCAGTTTCCTTGGAAGTTAACCTTTGATTGGAGTTATGTATAAAACATTAACAAGGTATTTGTTGACAGTTTGTCCTGTCACAATTATATATTAGTTGAGCCAAACGTGTGATAAAGATCCCTTTTGGGGTGGCGATAAATACTATTTATATTGTTCAACAGTGGGAGACTGAGAAAACATATGTTACAATTAATTTGTCTACTTTGCCTGCTTCTTCTTTATATATTTTTCTTGCTAATCGTTTAAGTTTAGTTTTAGTTAAGTAAGTATATCAATTTACATTTTTTGATAGATATTTATTTGGATAGTAATAGTATGTTTTATTTGACTTGACATCATTGAACCGGTTTATTCATTGATAAGATCGGGATCTCCACAGGTGTTTAATCTCGATTGTTAGGTGGGGAGAAGGGTCCGAATGATAATGTTGTCGTCGGCTTACGAATCACATTTCACAAGTTTTAGACAAATATGCATACGTTATAAACCTAATTTAAGTATTACATAGATAATAACTGATCTTTATTTTGATGAACTACGTTTAAGGTATAAAACTATAATTATCTATGTGTTTTGTGCCGCATACATACCGTCTTGCTTTTTTAAATTTGATCACAACGGTCCGAAGTCATAAACATTCATTATGCATGGTTGCTAAAGCACAGTGTATACTAACTAACCTATGTTTATTGTTGTTTGCTAGGGTTATTATTATTTTTTTTATTTGGGGGGGGGCTTTTATAGAAGATTTCAACTAGTCCTTCAATTAACGAAAAAAAAATATTGGTATAGGAAATATAAAAGAGTAATAAACAGCTTCATTCATGCTGTTCTATTATGGTGTTTTAACGCATATAATTATGTATGGTTGATGAAGCACATTGTATGCTACCGATGTTTATTGTTGTTTGATGATGATGTTAAGTTGGTGTTGCTGTTGTTGTTAATGATGATGATGATGATGAGGAGGAAGAAGAAGAAGAAGAAGATGGTGATGATGGTGGTGGTGGTAGTAGTGACGACGACGACGATGATGATGATTTTGATTATGATAATGAGATTTGAATTAAATTAATGCGCAACGATTTTTCTTTTTAGCGGCCAAGTGCAGATATCTGCGCTCGGCCGCTGTAAGGGTTATGTAATATTTGCAATCTACATAGGACTCAATAGCAGATACCAAGCACCATATGCTTATGAGAAACAAAAGCAAAATATTGGCAATCGCTGAAATCTCGAATATGACTTAATCATTTTATTAAATGAAAACCGGTAACTATTTTAAACGGTTATTATATTGCAACAACTTAGCGTTGTTTATCCAAAAGACCATTGTTATAATAACAGGGACGTCAATAGGCCAAACTATTCAGGAAATATGATTTGAGTCGTCAAGGATAGATTTTGAGATCAATGTACGTCCGATGAGATTTAAAGGGAGTTGGAGGCGTAGGGACAGATTCGTTCGAGTACGCGATCATTTGAGAACAAATAATGTTGAAGCTTTATCGGAATTCCGGAAATTTGCGATCGGTACCGATTTTTCCTGGTTCTTTTTTATTGATTCTGATAAGTTAGCGGCCGGCACGGACATGAATATTAACGGACGAAAACTTCTTCGCTACTTTCCGAAAATCTTCGACATGTTGCAAATATCCGTAATATTCCGCATTGTACTCACCAGAAATTGCAACTAGAAAGACTACAATAAATCAATTAGCTACGGCTCGGGCGGGGATTTACCTTTTATCCCTGTAAGGGACCTAATGCCCCAGACTACCGGCTATTTTTTCCGGAATTCGAACTTGATACACTTGATATCCCTGAATTAAATATTTATATCCGCAATTTTGATCTCTAGAGTGCTGACTGTTAGTATTGTATTTGACTGGAATGACTGTCGATTATGTGTTTTTAAGATTAAAACAAGCTTACGAAGAACTTTGTGTTTGCTTTTTTGTAAGCTTTCTTTTTTAAAATGTATTGTCCGCCACGGACGCAACAATTGACCAAATGTACCAGATTGTGGTCTCTTTAAAGTGCTATGTTTTTACTGCCGTGATATCTTTAACAAACTACACATTATTGATCGTGGACGTTTTATACTCTTATTGAATTTGTTTCCCCAAAATATGCTCTTCTATTAGTAGATGTTTAGGTGACGATGTTCTAATTATAGATCTTACACGGCCAAGAAACACTAGATAGGTCTTTGCAAAGAGAGCTGTTGGATATCGTGAATGCGTTCAATGTGGCCTGTTTATTTCAGAAAGCTATGTGCAATGTTTTATGGGGATTTCTATCAAATTGCCAATTGCAAAATTTGATTTAATTCATTCGGACCTACAAGCGGGAAACTTCTTCATTAAAATTCAATGGGCTTTTAAGAAGTTCGTTGAAAGGCCAAATTTGACGTTAAACAGCAACGCCGAAAAAATTGCTACTCAGTCTTATTTATCACTTTTTTTGTAAGATTTACCAGTAGAAGTTCTTCAGTGAAATTAAGCAAACACACAGTGCCGACAAATATGGAAGGGTATTTAGGTAAAAATTACATCTTTCTTTGTGACTGTGTCATGATTCTTGATGGTACTTTCAATTAGTATGTAGACACCTTTTCATGCTTGATGACACTTACATCTTGCCTGATGTCCAATGTCTATTTACATTCTGCTTAATGGTATCATGCATGTGTACAGATGCAACATTTTTGTTCGTTAATTGCATGCTGCATATGTGTATGTTAGTTTGTGCAGAGAGACTTGTGCAATAGGCGCAGTGCATAATGGAATCAAATATTAATGCGTTTAATAAATTAACGCGATGGTAAGATGTGAGTTTCACCCAAGCACAAAGCAACATACTATCATGCATGATACAATGATGTCAATTGACAGTCATTCCGAAATGCTACGGAGGACTACGGAAATTTACGGCGTATAACGGAAATTTTATGTTATAGGAGAAGTTGCGCACCTTTGTAAGATATTTGCTACTGAACCGAAATTAACCGCGTGTTTGTAGACTTAACTTTTTTTTGGTTAATGACTAACCATAATTTTTGTACAGTAATTTACGTTCAATAACCAAAGAAAGTCTATGGATATATTTCAATATATGCTACTAATGCATGTATGCAGAGCTCCAGATAAGACGCTTAAAGTCGTAAAAAATTGAATTAAATTTAGTAAAAAAGTAGACTTAAATTCTGTGCGTACGGTTACACATTGGAAAAATAAAATAAGAATTCAAAATGTGTGATCATTCGTAAAACTCAATATCAATGCATATAATGTAAACATTTTATCAACGAGTTCCCACTCATCTAGGCCCTCATTACAATTATGAAATCAACAGCACTTTAACGTTATTATGAATAACAGACCATCTTTACAACAGTCGAAAAGCCGAACGTTTTCCATTATCTGGTCCTTTTATCGCAAAAAGTCTGCTGTAACCCGGCAATTGTCATGAGCTCTTCTTAGACTATAAACCTAAATGCGGATGTGCCAAAAATTATATTTACCTGAAAAAAAGAATTAATAATAGAATTTAAGGCTGGATTATTATAGAGTGTAAACCAAGATTTTGCTGAAAAAGTTATCTGGAACTTTGCATGTATGTTGAGAGGAAATCGATTACATAATTTCAAATTTACTAGAGTACTTTTATATTGCACCACATAAAATGCTATAAAACTATAATATTGAAGTGCACATATAAACTTTATTATAGATGGGTAGGTATATCGTGTCAATCTCTTTCACATATGAAAGAGCTGTTGGTCATGCTGCTTTAAGTACATATAGATGCATGACACAATTTAGATTAAGCAAAATAAAACACTAGATATTTGCCAAGAGTCAAATATATACGAGCAGTAAGAGCGTAATCGTGCACAGCGAGACTTACTCATGTAGAATTGAAACTCGTATTGCTTTCTTTCGAAATAATTTCATGTGTCCGATCTAATATGCAATATGCCCGGTGTTTTTTTGCGGATTAATGTTCCGTTTTAGGTCCATAATTAACGAATGCCTCAATATTTTCAAAAATTAACACCGGAATAATGTTCACCGACATTTTTTCATACAGATTGGATATAAATATTATAGAGCTTAACAAAAAATATATTAAACCCTGTTCTCCCGGCACACGTGCTGGACACACAGGTGGTTAGCGTGTGGCTATGATAATAATTAGTGAAAACATCTTTTTGAATGATAAATAATCATATTAAAACGAAAAATCAAATTTTCTATAAAAAAAAATCACTATCGTTTTATATATAACAAGGTATCCAACTCGAAATCATCCGAAAACGGGGTGCATCGTTTTGAGCAGCCATTACTAAATTAATTTTGCAGCGATTTTCATGACCCGGTCTTATCCAACGCAGAAATGAATTTCCTTTTAGGAAATGTATATATATATTGTTATATTTCTACACATGCTGGGTCAAATTTTAAGAAATAAAGCTATACATACTTCGCTTGACCCAGTTGTGATCGATCAGACCGTATTTATGAATGAAATCTCCAGTTGTAAAGACACAACTCCGCATTGGAGCAATGAAATCACTCTTGTGTTTAAAATGTCAGTTGGTTGAAATGTATGTAAACACAGGTTTGAAAATGCGCTGGACAGTTAGTTTTGATGCATAATTCTACGGCAAGCACGGTAAGAATGTTTTTTTTCATACGTTTTATTGAATTATGGTATCGAGGTTCGTGAACTTTGCAGGGGAAATGCCCTTTTCCCCGTGAAGATTTCAGTCATGAATTCTGTCTGATCGATCACAGCTGGGTCACGCGAGTTGTGTATCGTGTTTTTTCTTAAAAGTTGACCCAGTATTTGTAAAAATATTGCAAGACATTTCCAGAAAGGAAATTTATTTCTGCGTTGAATAAGACCAAGATCGTGAAAATCGCTGCAAAATTGATGAAGTAATGGCTGTTTAAAACGATGCATCCCGTTTTCGGATGATTTCGAGTTGGATACCTTGTTGAATATATATTTAACTTATTTTTTTTAAGAAAAGTTGATTTTTCGTTATAATATGATTACTTATCATTCCAAAATATGTTTTCACTAATTAGTATTATAGCCACACGCTAACCACCTGTAGCTGGACACTTTTAAAAAACACTATACAAATTCAAGTACTTATGCACTTAATTGATTGTAAACAATGACGGTTGAAATCCGTGCGTGGGAATTTTTCTGGTAACCAAGAGCGACGTCAACGTTCATGACAAACCTGTTTATATGACATTTATTTATTGGTTTTTTCCAACTTGATTGAAAATTATGTTTTATGATATTTTAATACATGTAGATGAAGTAGTTGTTTTCTCAACGAGGAGTACAATAGTTGTACAGTACTAGACACGAGTACTTGTAACTTTTAGGTTTCTCTTTATACCACAGACATTATATAGTCATAAAATGATAAATATGTGTTTATAGAAATTGTAATTATAGCATGGTAAACAGACTATAGAAATCTGAAAGTTTCACGCACAGGTCTGTGGCAATGGGGGTTTGGGCTACTTTATAAATATGAGGTCGATATGCAATGCACATCGGTAGATTACGTCTACTGTAATTATTTGGACTAGGGAAGGGCCACAATTCCAACACATCAGCCCCGTTATGTTCTGAATAAAATACGTGTATAATTTCTTGAGTGCCAATTGCATCTTACATATATCAAAAACATTCACGGCAGTCAATTCATTGTGTAAACCTACTGGTCTTCATGGCAATAATGAACGTATTTAGTTTAATGGAGATTATATAACGAAGGGATCTAATTCAGCTTATTCAGTTTACTAGTCAAAATGATTCGGATGTTTTCGCTTTTTTTTCCGAAAAGTAATTTATTCAACATACGGAAAATAAACGCGCGCCACCTGTTGTCATAATTTAGTAACTTGCATTCTGCTTACTGCCTGTTGCTAACTGCCGTTGTTAATGACGCTTAGTGGCAAAACCGATTATGAATGGTTTCAGGAATAATGAACACACAAACATTGGATAGTCACCAAGCATGTTCAAACAATCATCAAGTATAACCGATAGAGAACAAGCATGTTGGAACTGTCATGAAGCATGTTAGAATAAACATCACGCATAATGTAAATATTCATCATGAATGATGTAATGTTGCAGCAATCATCAAGTATAAACGAATAGACAACAAGCATGTTGGAATTGTCATAAAGCAAATTAGAATAAGCATCAGTCATAATGTAAATATTCACCACGAATGATGTAACTTTTACCTAAATATCCTTCCATAGACATGTGTTGTTACTAAAATAGACATAGAGATTTCTGCATTGGGAGTGACCTAATCATACTGTGCTTTAGCAGTATTACGGAATACCGTTAGTGCCATCGTGGTTACACATTAAAATCCAGAGGGCGAGAACGCGAGAACGCGATAGTACGATGGCGACAATGTGACAATACGATGATGACAGGGTGACAATACGATGGCGACAATGCGATAGTACGATGGCGACAATGCGAGAACGCGATAATACGATGACGACAATCAGAGAGTGCGATGACGACAGTGCGACTATACGATGGCGACAGTGAGATAGTACGATGGCGACAATACTACAGTTCGATAGTGCGATAATACGATGACGACAGTGCGAAAATACGATGACGACAGTGCGACAATACGATGGCGATAGCCGACAGTGCGATAGTACGATGGTGCCAATGCGATTACGCGATAGTATGATGGCGGCAATTCGAAAATGCGATGGCGACAGTGCGACAATACGATGGCGACAATGCGATAGAACGATGGCGACATTGCGATGATACCACGGTGACAGAACGATAAGACTATCGCATTGTCGCCCCCGTACTATCGCACTGCCGCCATTGTATTGTCGCACTGTCGCATTGTCGTCATCGTACTAGCGCGTTTTCGCAATCGTACGAACGCATTGTCGCCATCGTATTGTCGCACTGTCGTCATCGTACTTTCGCGTTCTCGCATTCTCGCCCTCTGGATTTTAATGAGTAACCACGGTGGCCCTAACGGTATTTTGTACAGTAAAGTGCGTAAAATCTGGTTTGGAATAACAATTTATATGCCGAAAACAGATGTTGAAAACCCGACTTTGTTTTATAAGTAGTAGTCTAAATATACAATGAGTTTTCCGAGCATTAAATAAACATATTAAAATAAAATTCATGTTCGTATCGGTTGAAGTTCTTGTTAATAGTAGAAGCAAAGAACACAATAAAACGCTGATTGGGCTTACTAATTTGAGGCAAGAACAAACACATCGCGCTATTATATATAACATATAACGCGCATCCGCAAAGTTCGAGCGCCCGTCTCGGTGCCGTCGTTTCCGGTGAAAGTTTCGCACAGGAGCTACCGAGTTTGGATATGAGACCACGAATCATGGCTTGACTTTATATATCAGTCAGCGTAGAACCTGACCAGACTGCGCGGTTTGACAAGCTAGGATGGACCAACTTTGGCCGCATATGACATAAGACCCATTTTCGCATGACGCGGGTCATCTGACCTTTATAATGTGTATATAGCTTTGAATGGAATTTGCACATAGTTTTTGGCATGGACTTATTGTTATGTTAATGTGTTGCACGCTTTCAAAAGCAGAGGGCATATATAAGATCAATTATACTACGGAGTTCATTTTCTGTTGCAAAATGAAATGCAATAAAGATTGTTACTCAGCGGTGTGTACAGTATGACAGCGTTGTCTGTCTGCGATGCATTTATACTGGTTCTAAGCTGGCATACTCACCAATTGGACTCAACCATCTGCTCGAACAAGAAATGATAAGTTCTACTAGCATAAACCTTTAATTGTAACTCATTTTAAAAATATTCATGTTATTTATATTATTCAATTTATTATTCAAAATTATAATTATTATTTCCTTTATTGTTGTTTTTCGCAATAAGAAACTTATTCGGCTTACGAAACTGAAAAATCCCATTGGAAAAAAAATCCCATGGGACAAAAAATCCCATGGGATTTAAAATCCCATGGGATTTAAAAACCCCATGGGATTTTTTTTTAAATTAAAACACGACTAAACGCATTAAAATATCGTAGTTGTTCATCATTTCATAAAATATGATGTTTCTGAAAGTTTCATGAATAAATCTCTCAAAATAAGAAAAAAATCCCATGGGATTTTTTTCTCCCATTTTAAAATGGGATTTTTTTATTACTATATATTTTTATATATAATTGGCATAAAACCAATATACAGTCCTTAAATAACGTTAAAATACTTGCAAACGCAAATAAAACACGTTTTTTAAAATGTTCAAAATCCCATGGGATTTTTCTCCTATTTGCAAATTATGGGAGAAAAAAAATCCCATGGGAGAAAAAATCCCATGGGATAATCGAAAATCCCATGGGAAAATGCAAAAATCCCATGGGAACCCCAACTTTGCTTATAAATTTGATAGTGAAGAAAACGCGTTTTTTGAGTGAAAATAACCAATTATTAATCAACGATAAGACTTTTATCGCATACTATGTCTCAAAGTAGCAAATCTTTAAGAAAAAGGGTACTTAAGTTTGCGATATTTCGGTTTCGCAAAGTTTTTCCGGTGGCCGTTGTAAATGTTTCAGGCTTTTCCCGAAAAAATATTTGTTTGACATGATCTAAGTCGACAAATCAGCATAATGTTTGGCGTCATGCTCTTGTGAACATTACTTGACATCATAGCTTTAGTCGACACGATGAGTTATTTTTAACGTCACGACACCTTTTTCATATCATGCCGTCATAGAATATTGTACATCCCAATAATATGGTCATGCCGGATTAGTTTATATCGACCTATTGTTAAATAATAAGGTAAATCGTCATAGTTGTGTAGGTTTTTCCCTCTTAATTTTACTCGCCATAACGACATTAAGGTCGAGCCACTGTAATGATTTCCCGCGATGTATTCGAAGATTGAAGAGCCGTTTTACCTGTTTACTTATGGATATCTAATTTATGCAGGTACTAAAGTAAAATTGTCGTGTCTGTGTGGTTAAGGAGTTGGATTGTAAATCTTTTGGGATGTTCCCGCTCAGGTTCAAATCCTTGCGACAACGAAAACGTTTTGCGACACGTTTTATTTATTATCTAACGTAATTTGATGTATTATAACATATAAGCTATGTTTGTTGTTAAGTATGTTGCAATGTTTATGCACATTCTTATTTTTTTTTAATTAAAACAACGTTATGGCTAAATTGGGTGATTTACTGATGAAAATAAGAATCATGCATGTTGCATTCTTATTTTTATTTCAAAAAGTAAATTGTTAATCTGTCTATTTCTTGTTAGTTTTTCTGTATATAGTGTATCTATAAAAACTAAGTTCAAAATATAACTTAAATGATACTATTTTGAATTTTATGACACTTTGTTTGTAACCAACCCAATTTCTACTTGGCTGAAACCACTTGCAGTTCAGAAGGGCAAATAAACTGGACAAAAGCCGAGCGTGGGGGTGGTTTTGAACAAGTATATTTTGTTTTTAAAGCATGGACAGCCTACCTCAAAATTTGCATGTAGTTCATTGAAATGATGCTGATAAAGAATATAATACATTATATTATATTTGAAAAGGTGCCAATTACAGTGGCTCTACCTTAGTTAAAGTATCGACGTAAATGTTTCCGGCTTTTCCCGAAAAAATATTTGGTCGAAATGATCTAAGTCGACAAATCAACATAATTGTTGGCGTCATGCTCTTATGAAAATGAGTTGCCATCATAGTTTTAGTCGACACTTTGACTTATTTTTTCCGCCATGACGCCTTTTTTATATCATGCCTTCATAGAATGTTGACATCATCACAGCATCATGGTGTACCACATACGCTTCCATATTAAAGTGTTCACATACCGAGGTCTTGTGAATATTCATGTTTGTGTTTGTTTTGTGTTGTTTTTTTAATTTGTTTTTCAAATATTTAATGTATTGTATAATTGTTACGAAAGTAATTTTGTCACAAACCTACCCCTAGATCATCTATATATTTTTTGTTTCGCATAGATGGTCGACGCCCTCTAAATGAAATAATTTTTAATATAACCTTAGGAACCATATCCCTATAGATCAACTATAGTTTCGATTTTCGTATAGGTGGTACTAATACTAATACTAATATAATACTTAACTACAAGTAAGTGTTACAATTTTTGAGGTATTGATTTCATATCAAACAGCATTAACTTTATCAGCATTTCTCAATCCTATATTTCTAAATGTTATTCAACTACGAATGAAAATGACACTCAAGTATAGAGTTGGATTTATGCAATTATACATGCCCATCATATGACTTCATACAAATGTATTTTTCTATGCTAAAAGGACTCAAAGGTTTTAATGTATAAAAAAACGAGTAATATTTTGTTCACTAGTGAAATTTGTTGCAGAATAATAAAATAAGGGTTGCACTTATTTATCAATGTTCAAAATTATATAATAACATTCTCACGAAAACACCATAACACGATGTTTACTCCGCATATTGTAAATTGATCTTTCTCTGAAATGATGTATATTTTGTATTTACTTCATGCAGTTATTGTAAACGTATGTAAATGAAGAAAAGCTTTGCATGCTAAAGTCGAAATAAGCGTTTCTGTTCTGTTCTGTTCTGAACTACATACGCTCTCGATTGCGGAATGTAGATCAGGTCAACTGGGGTATCCGACCGACCTAAACGTAGCATTATTAAGGCTGCAAACCACTGAATCACTTCCCAAACAATTAAACTAAAGTGAAAACTATCTCTCCGGTGTTTTGCTCTTAACTTATCCAACAAACTTACTTCTTAAACTCCTATTTAATACTACTATAATTGGATATGTTATACGATTAAATAACAAATTGACAATATACTATTTCACTTTTGTCATATGATTAAAATACATATTTACTGTACATAAATGCAAGCTGTGCTGTTTTTATGCGTTGTAAACAAAACCATACATGTTGATCGCACTGTATTTTAAAATTTCGATTATATTATCCTTATGATTTTCATAAATTTTGAATTTATAAAAAGTAGATATACATACATATATTGTCGATGAACTGTGCCTAGATTTCTAAATAATTTTATAATTGCGGATAAATTCCATGTTTACACTTGGATACTTTTCTAACGAAACACTTTTCAAACTTAAATATCTCAGTAATTATTTAATATTTTTATTTTAAAAGTGCACGCGTTATCATTTGACTATATTATGTGCAAGATAAAGATAAAATCATTCATCCGTGACAAACAGGCGCTTTCGCGCGTGTGATAAGTGTGGTTTCATCTTTTTGCACGCGAAAACGATAAAACGCGATATGATTTTACTTTAATTTTCATTTTAAGTGGGTTGATACACAAGAAAAACATCATATTAATTTAAAGATTAATATTTCTGGTATATAACTTCAATAGCGCAACAGCGCAATCGGCATGGTGCAGGCTACCTTCCCAGCTTGCTGAAGCATCCCATCGTAACGGATGAATGAATTTATCGATTGCTTGCACATACTGCAGTCAAATAATCACATGTACAATTTGAAATCAATATATTTACTCATAATAGAGATATTTAAGTTTGAAAAATGCTGCGTCCGAAAAGTCGCCAAGTGCAGTGCAACGATATATAAAATTTGATTTTATTTCAATTTAATCATTCTCGGTAGGTTTTTACACCAGAAAAACATAACTTTAATTAGAACAACAATATGGCTCGAATGAATATTCATGAGCGCAATGTTGCAAGGCGGTCGGTCATTAAGACGTGTTTGTTAATGCGTTTTACTTGTCACAATATTATTTAACGATGTACGATTTTAAGAATTTTTCTTGTTCAGTGTTTTTTTTTATTTGTTATGTTTGATATTTTAATGTTGATCAATGTCAATTAAATTAACGCGAAGTATTAGATATGTGTTGAATAAGTCTGAGTCCGAATTTCAACATAACTCCGTTCTAAAATAAGGTAGCTATATTTATTTGAATACGAGTTGCGTTACAAAAGTATCCAAGTGTAGTTTTCCCAACTTCTAGAAGACGAAACAAAAACTTGTACTCTGTACTGTGTCTATAGGTTTATTGTTTAAGTAATCAACATTTTGCACAACTCTGACATTTAAACCATAAAAATGTATACCTTTTTGTTTTTACTCTTACTTGCCATATGAAGTAACAGATAATAATAATAATAATAATGATAATAATAATAATATATTCGTTAAATAATATGCACTGAAACCATTATCTAGTCAATGCAAAAGGCTTGATGAAAGAACAATACTGTAATACACAACTGTCCCCGTGACGAAACTCCCCCCCCCCCGATGCTGGTTATAGTACCTATGTATAGTACCTATGTACTATGTACTAACTGTTTCTGATATTTAACTTATGATTGCAGTTATGTTTATTAAATAGAATGCCTTACAGTTTCATGAGCACTAGCGATGTTATTGCTTACTCCATGTCTGTTATTTTCATGTAACGTGACAGAAATAAAGATATTGCCTGTGATGCAATTATCTATTTAAAACTTTACCAGTTATTTATAATAGATAAGAAGATTTTTATATATGCGCAACGTATATATGTGGGCATAAATCGTATGGCGTATATCCCATACACCATCAGTTACTAACAGTGTAACTAATGATGACTCATCTGAGTATTTGTCTTACATTGATGTCAAGTACACATGGGATGATTTGTTAACGAAAATAACTTCACTCAAGGATTATTTCTTGGTTACCTGTATTCAATACTATTGTACAACATGTATATTACTCGAGTAGAATGTCAATTAATGATGTTTTGAATATATGTAATGAAACCATTCGCAGAGTTGCAGACCCGTTTTTTTGTAGAACTTGTTTTTATAATACTAAACCTAGTTTCAATCTAAATTATTGTATAAAGAACGTAGACAGGTTTGATAGCAAGTGCGATACTGCACGACATTGGTAGCACGACACTTTACTTATTTTGATCTCAAGTTAAACTGATATAAAAAGAGAACGCGTATGCAAAAGTGCAAAAGTAAAAGATTTTTAATCCGCAAGAAGAAAGTCTTTTTTATAGGCAAAACAATATTGGCGATTGACACTTTTAGAAAACACAAACCAAGGGACTTTGGGCGATTGTTCAAATAACAAAATAGCGTCATTAAAGATAAAATATCTATAGACAAATTTACAACGTTTTTTGAAAACCTTAGTAGTAATATGCCTGATTTTTGTAATACTGAAGCAGAATATTTCTGTTTTAATAATGATTTTAACTTAGAAAATTCGTCAACTGATATAGGCACGTCAAGTTCAGGAAATGCAAAATGTTCTAAGTTTGCAATAACACATTTAAAACGAAATAAATCATCGGGTAGCGATAGTATTTTGAATGAATATTTTCTTGAATGCAGCGAAATTTTGGCTGCCCAATGATATGCTGTGTTGAACGGCATTTTAGTATCGATCTTTTTTCCCGATAAATGAACAGAAAGGGGTTTTAATACCTTTGCATAAAAACGTGCTGTTTATGATGTAAATAAATAATAGAGGAATTACCTTAGTTAGCTGCTTCCAACATTATTAACCACGATTTTAAATAAACGCATTGAAACCTTTTGCAATGCATACACTATTATTTTGGATGCGTAGTTCGGATTTAAGAAAAGTTATTCAACTGTTGATGCTATTTTTATACTCCCGATGTCAATTGTTCAAAATTATTTAAATGAAAATAAACGTGTGTATGTTATATACATCGAATTGTAAATATGTTTTGATAGTATTTATCGCAATGCATTATTGTTGAAACTGCTTAAGTCTGGTATACACGGCAAATTGCTTACAATAGTGAAGGATATGCATACAAATGTTACGTCACTCGTTCAATCATGTTCATCTTATTCAGATTATGTTAGTTATGCTGTTGGACTGAGGCAAGCGGAGGTAATGTCAACGATTTTGTTTTCGTTTTTGTTGAAGACTTCGAACTTAACCTACAATATAGCATTAACTCTGGTTTAAATATAGATGATATTGTGTTGAGTATATTATTATTTACTGATGCCATGGCAATTTTAGGCAAGTCACCTGCTGAAGTGCTTGGGGGTTAAATGTGAACACTGCACAAGTAAAAATAATGGTATTTCTGAAGAGGGGTGGATTAAAAGAAAACGGTAATGTAATGATATTGAAGTTGTTGACAACTTTAACTAGAAATGGCGCGGCAGAGACCGACGCGTATCCACACGCCGCTTGTTTGACCCAGGGGCGCCCCAGAGTTGGTAACGAGACCATGCATAGTTGAGATTGACCGTATTGTCATAAGAGAATTTCAGTGTCAATTAGAAATGAATCGGTGTAGAAATGAAGAAGTTAAGTAAAAGGCAATTTTGGATGGGTGTGGCCTATTTGGACGGGGCGCCCCAGGGTTAGTAATTGGGCCATGCATAGTTGAGATTGACCGTATTGTCATAAGAGAAGTTCAGCATCAAGTAGAAGTGAATCAATGTAGAAATAAAGAATTTATAGTAAAAGGCAATTTTTGTCGGGTGTGGCCTAGGTGGGTGGGGCGCCTCAGGGTTGGTAATGGGGCCATGCATAGTTGAGATTGACCGTATTGTCATGCAGAGTTGAGATTGATCGTATTGTCTTAAGATAATTTCAGTATCAATTGAAATGAATCGGTGTCGAAATGAAGAAATTATAGTAAAAGGCAATTTTGGGTAGGGTTTGGTCTATGTGGGCAGGGCGCCCCAGGGTTGGTAATGGGGCCATGCATAGTTGAGATTGACCGTATTGTCATAAGAGAGGTTCAGTATCAATTTGAAGTAAATCGGTGCAAAAATGAAGAAGTTAATGTAAAATAACATACAAAATGAGTGAAAATCTCTGACCCGGCCCCGTCCCAACCCCCATTACTTTTGACCCAGGAGTCAGATCAAAATTTCAAATAGTGCAGGGTCGCACATATGCTCATAGCTACCATGTGTGTAAGTTTCAAGGTTATAGTGCTTATAGTTTAAGAGGAGATAGTGGCCAGGACGGACAGACAGACGGACAGACAGACGGACAGACGGACGGCGGAGATAACCACAATATACCCACGCTGTTCAAAAAGCGTGGGGATAACAATTTACGCACAGTGTTGAATTATACGGGAAGTTTTAAACTAAACTAGGGACATTTGGTTGGTAAAACCCTTATGGCCATTTATACATTACTGTCTAAATGCAATGAATTTGACATACAACGGAAATATTTTGCCTGTTGTTTTAGTCTTTAGTGGATTCTATATAAAATTATGATTTAGAAGTATGGGGTTTCACGAAGTCCGATAATATAGAACGTATACATTAAAAATGTTGCAAACGCTTGCAAAAGTGAACATAAATACATGTAATGTTGCTGTTTATTGACAATTTGGTAGAAATGCATATGTGTAAACAGGTTTATTAAAATAAGTAAATATTGGTTTTAAGTTCTAAACGATGAACATATCATAATGCACACTGTTTACAAACAAGCCTTAAGCGATTGTAATAAAGGTTATGCAAACTGGGTCTCAAATGTAAATAACATGTTACATAATTTTGGATTTGGTTATGTATTTGAAAATCAAAACGTTGTACAAGTTAGTAGCTTTATTAGCGAGTTCAAGTTTTCATGTATAAATATGACAATTTCAACAAAAGTGGTACGATTAAATGATTAATAGTACTGTCTTAGATATGTATAAAGATTTTAAAAGTTGTTTGGAATATGAAAGATACTTAGATTTACTTCCTTGACGTCGGCGATTATTTTGTATAATATTACGAATCTCTGCACATCCTTTGGGAATCCAAACAGAAAGTTACGCCAAAAATAACATACTACAAAATGAATATTATTATTTAAATTGTTATGACTTTGAGCTAGAAGATGAATACCAATTTATATGTATATTCAGATGTTTCACTGATTTAAGGAAAACATTTATGAGCCGTAAATTTACGTAAGCCAGCCAGCAAGCCAGGCAGCCAGCCAACCAACTGTATACTAATCAAATTAAAATGTTGAAAGAATTTGTAATTTAATTGGCGGAAATATCGAAAGATCGACACAGCGTTCCAACGCACTTACTGTCAACCAATAGGTATTGATAATATTAAGGTACCTGGCATCAGGAAACTTCATGCAGACCGTGGAAGACACTTTCTGTGTAGATGAAGGCGATAGTACTGGCCTGTCACAGGCAACGGTTAGCATTGTATGTGCACAGGGCAGCGACATTCTGACAGCGAAAGTGTCGGAATTTGTAAAATGTCCAGCTGGTGCAGACGCCGCCCTCGCAAAATGATTAAAAGGAAGAACGAGACTTGCGAGATCTGCCTTATTTTTGCAGAGAAGATAGCCGAGTCATTTGACACGGGTAGCACAGTGTCCATCTTAGATGTACGTGATAAGCGTAAACCTTAGATGGCGCATCTCTGGGAAAAACAACTCCGTGAGAAACTACGCAACATTGAGAAAAAACGCAAGTTGCAAAAATCTCAAGGAGTTGGTTAGCGTTGAGTTTACGTTACCCGTGTCGGCTGAAAGTACTGGTTTTTGTACCCAGGAAACTGTTGTATATATTATGCTGTTATTTTCTCGTTGTATTCATGTATTTCTGTGTCAAGTACTGGTTCTACCCAGGAACGTGACTTTATTATGTTGTAAATAGTTTGTAAATATTAATATGTATACTGTGTAAGTACTGGTTTTACTGGTTCTACTAACCCTACCGAGGAAACGTGATTATGTTTTTGTTGTATTCAGGTTTTTCTGTGTCAAGTACAGGTTCTACACATAAACATGACTTTACTTTGTTGTAAATATGTTGTAAAATTAATGTGTATACTTTGTAAGTACTGGTTCTACTAACCCTACCAAGGAAACTTGATTATGTTCTTGTTGTATTTTGTGTTTCTGTGTCAAGTACTGGTTCTACACAGAAACGTGACTTTATTATGTTGTAAAGATGTTGTAACATTAATGTGTACACTGTGTAAGTACTGATTCTACTAACCCTACCCAGGAAACTTGATTATATTCTCGTTGTATAAATGTATTTCTGTGTCATGTACTGGTTCTACCCAGAAACATGACTTTATTATGTTGTAAATATGTTGTTAAACTAATATGTTTACTTTGTAAGTACTGGTACATCTGTTTCTAATATCCCTACCCAGGAAAATTACTTGATTTATTGTCATATTCAATTAATATGCATTCATGATAAGTACTGGTACTACCCAGGTTTTTTGTCTGAAAAAATTAAAATTATTACACACAACAGTGAAATAATATTACAGACACCCACGTGTTGTTATCAATATTGCCTTGAGCTAATCGAAAAGAAACGCAACAGTGCGAACGAACTTGCAATATTATTTAAGGGCTAAATGTATCCGAAAATTAATACCGAAATATTGATCCGCAAAACTTTATGACTAATTGACTGTATAAGTGATTGAGTGACTGACTGTGAGTTGGTGAGTTAGTGAGGGAATGACTTAGTGTTTATCTTTATGACGTTTTGTCGCTGAACGCGAATATGAAATCCGTTTTTAAAAAAAAGCTGGAATTACAAAGTTATAAGGTACAAAGGTTACTCCCTACTTGATTTTCATTCCGCTCTATGTAAATGCCGGTAAATATGAGAAAATATGACTTTGCAGATCCATTATATTTGAACGGACAAGATGTCGCAAAAAATCCAACAGATTCGTGCTCATGACGGCATATGGATTTACACATTTGTTTCCTTTGGAGAATAATGGTTTTATGTAAAAAATAATCACCCACATGCTACTAAGTCAATTAATTTGCACGTGTATTTTTATAATCACATGGTTGTTCGCTTTGAAAGCACGTGTTCATGAAAGTATCCTTCGGTACGTCTAAATTAAAATTACAAGAAGCATCGTTGAAAACGATGGATGCTGCCCTTGTGTTCATAATAAAGTAAACAGGTATTAATAATAATTAATGGAAATAATGGAATACTCTCACTCTTTCTATACAATGGAACTCCAACCCAAATAACACTGGTCACTAAAGTACATGACCTTGAGAAAATCCATTATAAGCAACGGTGACCTTGACTTCAGATATGTAAGAGATCGGTAAAATATTGAAGGCTGTAACAAAAGTGTGACGGAAGGAAGTAAAGGCCCATTCTCACTATGATGTCGGTAGAGCCCCGGTGCGTGATCCGGAATGAACCGGGGCTCTATCGGGATGCACCGGGGACGACCGGGATGAACCGGGGCTCCATCGGGAAAGTATTAAAATGTTTAATACCTCAGGGAGGACCGGCAACGACCGGCGCGGCACCGGGAACAGCCGGGACGGCACCGAGAACAACCGCGACGACACCGTAGCTCCACCGGGGCCCATACAGACCCCGGCAAAGCTACGACAACGCATCGGTTCGCCGTTGGTGCCCCGGTGAATGCCGACAGAGTTCCGGTATAGTTACGGTACATCGGTAAACCGGCGCTCTGCCGGGACGCCATCGGCATTCACCGGGGCTCCGCCTGGGCATTACCGGCGACGATCGGGGTTAAAACGTGGCGTTACCGTAGCTCTGCCGGGGTCTGATGCCGGTATAGCCCCGGTGAGTGCCGGTGGAGTTACGGTATACCGGGGCTCTGCCGGGACGCTGCCGGCTTTCACCGGGGCTCCACCTGGGCATTACCGGCGACAACCGTGGCTCTGCCGGGACTTCACCGGGATAAACCGTAGCTTCTCCGGGGTTGACCGGGATTCTGCCAGGTTGTTGACCGGCTTCAACCGGGGCAGCCCCGGAAAAATTGTGTGACCGTGTTAACAAAAATTCTACGCCATCATCCTGGTTCTCGCCGGTCGACCTGCGTTAGCAAACCGGGATGGACCGGAGCTCTACCGGCAATAGTGAGACTGGCAACTAACTGCTCCACCGAATATTTTCGGGGAGCATAATAAGCTTACGAGATTTACGGCAAAAAAACATGCTTATCAATGTTTTAGTTAAAAATCGAGCGGTCTATGAAATGAATCATTACACAATTAAAACCTTTAATTATTGTTACCGCTCGTCAACACGAGGCAAGTAACTCCATGCTACAACTGACAAACTTGAAGGGCGACAATTAACGTCGATACGGTTTCAGTTATAGCTAGCATGGCAAGTATTTTTTTAGTTTCGTATTCGAATTGAAGTCAAGCGTATTGCGGTGTATCGTTAATCATTAAGCATAAGCGGTTAACAACACTGCCCAAAAACCATACGGACAGTATTATAATATTAAGAAACAAGTTTTAATATTCAGTTTAGTTTCGTTTTCGAGTTGCAGTCAAGCGTGAGACATATTGCGGTTTGTCGTTAAGCATTAAGGATTAGACATTAGCCACTTAGCGATTTACAACACCGCGCATTACACTTTTGACATGAATGGACTGGTGGATATTCCCTTCCATTCAGAACCGCTTAAATATTCGTTCCTGTTATACGGCTCACTGAATGCTTATTCATCGTATTGGAGTAGATGTATTTAAAATTAAACTCTGAAATTTGTTGCGTTTATTTTGTTTTTGGGTTAAACTACCCGGGATAAGTGAACATAACATTTCTGTCGCAGGGAACTTTATTGGATTACGGGTTATATTGAATTCATTATTGTTCACTTACGAACAATTTTCTAATACCAACAAAAGATACAAAAACAACAACAGAAAAAACATAAATCAGCACGAGGAGAGTCGTTACATGCGACACCTTTAAAATGCTGAAGAAGGGAGTAATATTACTCGTATTATATTCGACGACGTTAGCCCAGGTGAGGGCAGACGGCAAGCAGACACTACTTCCGGGAAACTTCACAATGGCACCCGCCATGTACATATTCGAACCTGTTGCCGGTGGTACTTGTGGCCACAAAGCCGATGTAAGATCTATGCAGCTTCTGGAGGCGATGAAATGGTATTTGCAGCGTATCAATGAAAACGGCGGACTGCCGTTTAAAATAGCTACGAACATTTTCTTAATAATTGGTCAGTCGCGAAATAATGGATGTCCCCGCTCATTTAGTAATCTTACTTATAACGCACATTCTGTTACTACGACAGTCTTTGTAAATAGCAAAGGCTTTCATCACGCTATACTGTTTTGAAACATACCCGTTTTCCAGAGCGCACTACGCATACTGCTGATCGTGTTACTGCAATTTCTGCAATTGTCGTTACTGCAATTTCTGCAATTGTCATTGTAATGCATGTGGCGGTGGAAGTGATAGCGAAATATGTTGTGTTCGATACAATGGCAATTTCTTTATCCGAGCTAATACATTACGAAATAAAATTAAAAGGTAATTTAATTTAACCTTACCATCACGTGACAACACCCTGTAGACCTACTAATACTATAAAGGTCTGAGGAACGAATTAAAATACTACTACTACTACTACTACAACTACTACTTCTCCTACTACTACTTCTACTACTACTACTACTACTACTACTACTACTACTACTACTACTACTACTTCTTCTACTACTACTACTACTACTAATACTAATACTACTACTTCTACTACTACTACTACTACTACTACTACTACTACTTCTACTACCACTACTACTACTACTACTACTACTACTACTACTACCACTACAACTTCTACTACTACTACTACTACTACTACTACTACTACTACTACTACTACTACTTCTACTACTACTACTACTACTACTACTACTACTACTACTACTACTACTACTACTACTACTACTACTTCTACTACTACTACTACTACTACTACTACTACTACTACTACTACTACTACTACTACTACTACTACTACTACTACTACTACTACTACTACTACTACTACTACTACTACTACTACTACTACTACTACTACTACTTCTACTACTACTACTACTACTACTACTACTTCTACTACTACTACTACTACTACTACTACTTCTACTACTTCTGCTACCATAACTTGTTTTACTTCTTATATAATTACTCCGTCTACAGCTGTTGCTGTTGTTGCTGCTGTTTCTTAGGCTCTTCTTCTTCAACTTCTACTTCTAAGACAACGACTAAAAATATTACTTAATTATTCTAAAACAACTACCAAGAGTACTTATACCAGCCACCACCATCAAAACCATACTAACTATCTATAATTTTATTTAATATTTATCATCAATACGATCAGTAGGACAATCAATAAAAAAGCAAATATAGAAATAGAGACAGTAAATCAGATATGTTGTATGTGCTTGTAATTAACAAAACTGTTAATTACATATTCAGAATGTATTATTGTAATAATCATTCGTTTTTTAGTACCAAAGCGCATTTTGACTGCATTTATAAACTGTTTCATTTTTTTAGTATTTACAAAATCAAATTTAACAATTAGTTTTGATGTATAATCAGATTTTATATGCAAGTGTCTATTTCACTTTTAAATTATAACAGTATAGTATACATTATTGAAAGATTATTCCCATATTGATATTCCAACTTTGCATTGTGTAGTTAATTGAACATTGTATTGAACTGTATGGGAAGCTATATTGATTAAGTAATGCATGTTGTATTATACAGAATGCATTATTTCTACCACAAGTATACCATATAAGGCCTATTGCTACTAATTAGGCACTGTATAAAGTTGATACTGTTTTCGTTGCACTTAAATTACTTGAATTATTATTCGTATGAATCATGTGTTCTGCTCAAAAACAATTATCTACCACTTTTTTTGTTGTATGAAAATTACCCATAAAATTCATTTAAAAGCTCAAGAGATAAATAGCAGGATGCTACACCCTGCTCTTTTTTACATGACTTGATGGTAATTAGTTCCCAATTCTATATGGCCAAGAGCTAACTTGCAGATTTGAAATATACGTCTGAACTGGGATCCCAGAGTCAGTCTTTTCTTTTACATGTATTTAATTAAATGCAAGATCCGATTTGCTCTTTGGCAAATTTGAGTTGGTCACGGTATTCAACTGAAGATGTTCCACTTTGTAGTAATTATATTTTTATAATTTTAATATCAGATATAATCTCTCTTCAAAAGTTTAACATGATTGCCTGGTGAATTCAGAAACAAGATCAATGCATCATAACATAAAATAAAAAAAATATGTAATAGTAAAAATGGCAGTTACAAAAACACTAGATTATCTGCCTTAAATCTGATATGATATGGTGATGTATTAGAATTTCTCTTAAAGATAATGTGTCCCGTAGTTGTATAATTGTTTAGTCACATCATGAGTGCTGTCATTATACAATTTAAAGCCTATACTTTACTAAAATAATGTGACATTTGATGCGTGCTGTTTTTTCAAGATCTGTATCTCTCTCTCTCTCTCTTTTCTCTCTCTCTCTCTCCTCTCTCTCTCTCTCCTCTCTCCTCTCTCTCTCTCTCTCTCTCTCTCTCTCTCTCTCCTCCTCTCTCTCTCCTCTCTCTCTCTCTCTCTCTCTCTCTCTCTCTCTCGCTCTCTCTCTCTCTCTCTCTCTCTCTCAGTCTCTATCTCTAATTATATATATATATATATATATAATATATATATATATATATATATATATATATAAATCTCTCTCTCTCGCTCTCTCTCTCTATATATATATATGCAACATTTTATGTGATTTTCATTCACGATTATCGTAGCAAATTCTTGGTATACGCTATACTGTTTAAGGTCAATAAGCAATGACACACAATGTATAATATAAGTTGTAATATATACTGTCCTAGCATTGCATTAACTTATTTCGAATTAAGACCGGGGAACTTGACTTCATTCATATACACGGAAAGACTAATGGTCAAAGTGTTTTAACGGAGATTTGCAATGCCGATATGACTATCTATTTGGGAAATCAATCATGAACGATTCAGTGACTCGGTCTAGCGACAAACATATTATACACAGCTGTTACCTCTGTTAAAACTAAAACTATTCTTACAAACAATACCGTTACACAAAAGAAGCTATTTTCGTAAGATTAAAACAAGGAACAAAATTGTCACAAAACCAGGTTTTCAGTTGAAAAAAAGTCTGATAAAGGGAGACAATTCAAAATGTGTATTGTTAACCCCCTTGTGTAAAATTGACTTTGATTTCAATTAGAAAAAAAAGTCTGATAAAGAGAGACAACTCAAAATCAAAATGTGCATTGTTACTAATTGTTCATAGTTGCATAGTTGTTTCAAAATCAATCTATTTTTAGTTGTGGCGACCTTGAACTTGGAGATATTTACGTTATTCTTTCGCGCGACACACGATAGTGAACAAATGTGCCAAATGATTTAAAAATGTCACAATGAATGACATAGTAATGGCCCAGACAAGCTCATTTTTTTGCCATTTTTTACCTTCAAACTCAAATTGTGACCTTGACCTTGGAAATATCGACGTGATTCTTTCGCGAGACACACCGTCTAATAATGGTGAACAAATGTGACAAATGATTTTAAAATTTCACAATGAATCACACAATTAATCACAAAGTTATGGCCCGGACAAGCTCATTTATGGCCATTTTTGACCTTCAAACTCAAATTGTGACCTTGATCTTGGAGATAGCGAAGTAATTCTTTCGCGCAACACACCGTCTAATAATGGTGAACAAATGTGCCAAATTATTTCAAAATCTGACAATGAACGACAAAGTTATGGCCCGGACAAGCTCATTTATGACCATGTTTGACTTTCAATCTCAAATTGTGATCTTGACCTTGGATATATCGACGTATTTCTTTCGCGCGACACACCGTCTAATGATGGTGAACAAATGTGCCAGATGATGTTAAAATCTGACAATGAACGACAAAGTTATGGCCCGGACAAGCTTGTTCCGCCCGCCAACCCGCCAGCCCGCCAGCCCGCCCGCCGACATCGCCAATCTAATGACCAGTTTTTTCCTTCGGAAATCCTGGTTAAGAAAAACATTGTAGATCCATGAACGTTTATTCAAAAGGTTATCGTGCCAACGACATAAATAAACATCCACGTTCATTATATTTGCTCCAAAATATTATATTATTAAAAAACACTTAAAAAACACGAAATGCGGAACAAAACTCCATACCAATAATTCGATCTAAGACCTTTGTAATGCAGAAACATGCGCAATAACATCATCGTGCGGACCTTACGTCACATGATATGTGTGTTTATTTGATAGGTACAATGTGCATCTATAAATGTAAGGGATCTAACATATTGTCGTAAAATATGGCATTTGCTTGCAAAGCAATTGATAGGTATGCTCAGTTAATATTTGATACATTTTTATTTTAATGAGGGATGTTTAATGCTATTTTTTTTCTCTTGATACAGTTTCTGGGCAGTTTTTTGAAGATATTGAGTTCACACAATCGATTCGACAATTATTATACATTAATGTCGTTGCATAACGAAACGAAAGAGATACCGCGTGCGTGTTGATCTCGCCATCAGACAATGCGACCATCCTATTCATCTTACGAAACCCGTCTATGTGACTTACCTTAGATCCACATAAAGGCACACGCTCTGAATGTTGTATTTTTTTCATATGACAAACCAGAAGGTTAAAAGATTGACCCAATGTGATGTGCGATTTATAAAATAGGTAGATGCAAATAACCATTGGATTGTCAGTATAAGAGAAACAGTTGACTATGTTGGTTACTTCAAATTTACATGGGCAAATTAAACCGGTATAATCACTTTACGTTAGTCATAGTATTTTCAATTTTTCAACGCATTACGATACATAACGTTGTTATAAACATATATTCTGTAGAATAATGTGTCTGTGTATCATTTTTACATTTTGTTATATACAATCATATAAGCTGCTTCAGAATAATATTATGCATGAGATTCTATTAAAATTGATAAAATAATAGTTAAAGTTACCACGATAAAACTCAGTCATAACATTACACATCAATTGATGTTTCAATAACGAGTCATCCACTCAGTAGAGGACGGGCCACCTGTACCCTAGGTCCCCCCCTAGTGGGATTTTATGACACCTATATCATTGTAAAGCTTAATGTATCCCCCATTGAATGCCACTTGTTGGATGACAAACGGACGCTGGATAAGCCTACATCATGCGATTGATTATCTCCCCCCTGATGTGAAAATATCACGCTTTATTTTCATTTGTACACAAGAGATTATCGAGTCCAAATGAAAAATTTCTCAACATATATTGCTTAATCTAATTATATTGTGAGTTGATGTGTATATTTGAAAAGGAAAAAATAACTCTGAGCTAAACATTACAAGAATTAAGTCCCTTTAATTGTAGAAATACTTCAAAATTGGCCTTTAAAAATAAATAAAATTTTCACTGTTTTCATGCATTTGAATTTTGATTTTTTTTTTCACAGAAAGTACTGGAAATAACTATGTAGATAGTACCAGAATCCAAAAACACTTAAAGGTATCTTTCTTTGAATTCTAGTTACTTTCAATATGAGTGTTATATGTGACTGCGTTCATTCACTATTTGAATTTACTGCACTATTGCTGATGATTGGAGATGGCGATTGAAATAAACACAAATAATTGATTTATTTTGGGTAAACTTTCTGTCTTTGGAAAATGTTAGCAAATAGTTGTCGGTAATGGAACTCCATACCTCACATTTAGAGTGATTTTCACGACAGATATTTTTTGCAACCGTTCACAGTTTCCGTTTCCAGTGTCAACAACGTGTCGTCTGCTGGAGATAATCATGTTATTCTTAGAAATAAACATTACAGTCGATGTAAGTAGCTTTTATTCGTTTAGTAGTCTTTTTAGTTACATGGTCATCTAAATTCCGCTACTTCGAGCGGTCCAGATCGCTATATTTGATCTAAAATTGACAACAAACTTTCTTGACGGAAAAAAAAAATATTGTTTTGCGTAGGAATGAGGATATTGTTGGATATAACTGTTAGAGTAGTTTGAATGACTCAGTTAAATTTACATAGGATATAATTCATGTAAGTGTATAAACAATTATCACAATCTGTTAATATGAAGCTAAGTATTCATTATAAAAAAAACTATGGAAACACATTTGGGTCATATTTCAGAAGACATATTATGGTATACTGCCAAAACCCAACAAAATGTATATGCTTTCAATTGTTGTAGATTATGTGATGTTAAAAGATTATAATTGATTAACCTGTGTTCTTTCTTTACCAGATTATGAGTGTACACGTTATTGTATGTTTTCAGGCTACAAGAACCAGATACCATGGGCAAGGAACGTCCAGTTAGAATTAAAAGATCAAGCAAGAGAAAATCAGGATCAGCTAAAAATGTTGGCGAAAAGATATGCATTATACACTTTAGACAAAACAAATCTGACACCACTATTAAACCTTTGACTGACAAAACATTTGAAAAGATTAAGAGTGTTGTGACTGAAAGACAGGCTTCAGATGATGAACTCATTCGCCTAGATGACATTTGTTCTTTAGTTCCTGAAAAGGTTAATCAAGATATTCATGGGCGTACATAGATGGTGTTACCAAAGCTTTACAAATTCATCTAGCTATCTCAAGAGGAAATCCTGCGATGAATCCAAAATTCAGTATCCTAGTGCATCAAAACGGTCTAGAGTATCCGAAAAATCAACACTCTTTCCATACGAGTGTATATTTTGTGGAAAAGTACGCAAGTCGATCAAAGGAAAGGAAGAACAGCTTACTAAATGTCTCACTGCTACAGCTGAAAATAGTATAAAGGATGCTGCTGATCGAAAGCGTGATGAGAATTTATTATGTAAAATCAGAAATGTAGATCTCATCGCAAAAGAGGTATGCTACCATTCGACTTGCAGGAAAGCGTACACCAGAGCACGGGAAAGTTTAGAGGAAAGTGCTATTGACGACGGTCTCACCAAAGCTCATGCTAATGCTTTTACGTACATATGTGATTACGTAAAGCAATCTATTGTTAAAGGCGGAAATGTAATGCGTATGACGATGTTACGCGAAAAGTACTTGCAGTTCATGATGGATAACAGCCCGGAGTTCTATAACCCATCATACAAAACTGATAAACTAAAGAATAAACTGCTACGAGAATTTCAAGGTCAAATTCAGTTTTGGCAACCAAATTATAGGAGTGAGCTTGTCTACTCTAGCAACATCTTAAAGGTCAGGCTGTAGAGACAGCATTCGAATTGGCAGCATCCGATGAACGTGTTGTTGAAGATTGCGCCATGATGCTTAGACGCAATATATTGGACTTTAAGGAGGGACAATCATTCAGTGAATGGCCACCAAGGGCATCAAACTTATTGTCAATGTCAAAAAACATGCCTTGTTTATTGGAACATTTTCTTACGGTGCTTTTGTGTGGTAAAAATGACTCGACTGTGTCGAATAAGACCCAGAGACTTGTTAATTCGTTTGGACAAGACCTTTGTCACGCAGTCACCAATGGAAGACTCAAATTGCCAAAACATCTTTTGCTTGGAATGACTTTGCGGCATATGACGGGTAGTGCTGAGATTCTAACTCTCATGAATCATTTTGGACATTGTCAATCCTACTCCCAAATACTAGAATTAGAAACGGCCATGTGCAACAGCACTGTTGGAAGGGAGAATAGTATCCCAGCACCGATATCACCAACTAACAATATTATTACCCATTTATGCTGGGATAACTTCGACCTGAATGAGGAGACTCCATCCGGATCTGGAACTACTCACACTGCACATGGGATTGTCATTCAAGAGAAAGCAGACGACGAAGTTGCAGATGATCCAAGTGAATCCTTGACGCAACCTGCCAAGATAACACGAACTAGATCAGTGGATTATCAACCAGAAAATATCCCAGAATGTTTTCTGTCCAACAAGGCTGAACCAGTTATCAACACATCAAGTATTGCAGTTGGTGAATGCGAGACAGTCGAACTAGCATCAGCGTCAGACTTTGCTTGGTTCATGTGTAGGAAAATTTTACTTCATGACAAACAGTTAGTGCCTAGCTGGTCTGGATGGGTGTCATTAACCACAGGAACGGAACATTTGAGACAGTCCGTTGTTGAATACCTGCCTCCCGTGAATGCTCCTATGACAGAAAATGCTACAGTGCAGAAAGTGCTCCAGGAATCACAAAAAGTATCCGAGGTCGTTGGTCAGAAGTATACATTTGTGACATTTGATTTAGCTGTGGCCAAGAAAGCATACTCTATCACATGGCAGAACCCTGCAATGTATAAAGAGACAATTATTCACCTGGGTGCTTTTCACACACTTGCTTCATATCTTGGGGCTCTTGGGAAACGTTTACGAGGCAGTGGATTCTCAGAAATAGTTATTGAATCGGGTATCTGTGCTAGTGGTTCTTTGGAACAAGTTTTGAATGGGAAACACTACAACAGAGCAATGAGAGTCCATAAGTTGACCTTAGAGGCTTTGGAAAGGCTCCTGTTTGTGGAATTTGTTGCACGTTCTTTCGTTGATGGTGATTATCAGCTTTACGAGACAGCGATAGCGAGTATGCAACAATTAGCCGAATGTCCAGATCATGACAAACTCGCTGAAATGCTCACATATGTCGATTTTGTACAATTCTACCAGAAATATCTGGAATTCAAAGATAATGTGAGACAAGGTCATCTAGGCAAAACAGCCCAGTTCTGGATCGACTACATTGACAAAGTATGGCTCATCCTCATCTTCCTGCGTGCAACAAAGGAGAATGATCTCGACCTTTACGTTACATGTATCCAAAAGATGTGCCCACTGTTCTTTGCGAATGATCACCAGAATTATGCGAAGTACCTGTCAGTGTACTATTTGACATTGATAAATTTAGAGTCAACGCATCCAGGGGCAAGAGACCTTCTCAAACAGAATGGATTCAGTGTCAGCAGGTCAGACATCCCGGGTACAAGGAACGCCGTGGACATCACAATCGAACAGACTATAAACCGACATGCCAAATCAAGAGGAGGAATCATAGGATTTAGCAGAAACTTTGCAGCATACCACAGATGGTGCATGACGAGACATCTTCGTGCTAGCTATGTAGAGGCGACATATGAACTTGCCGAGATGTCAACCACAGATGTCGACAGACACAAGGATAATAGGCAAGCAAACAAAACTGCATCTGAGAGAGACGTACAAAAGGTTTTGACATCGATTGAAAACTTTGTTAATCCCTTCTGTGTTGACAATAAAGATGCACTGTATTGTATATCATCAGGTTCACCGCTGGAAAAAGAATCTGAACAGAATATACTGGAGGCTAACAAGATTGGTCATCAAGCACATACGAAGTTGTGAATGAGCGCTTGGTAGAAAAAACAATCAGTTTCTATACACCACTGCGTAAACAGAAATTGAAAACCTTTGATGACAAAAAGAAACGGAAGAAACTGACGACGTCTCAGAAGAAAGTAGTTGAGATCAAAGCAGAGCGGAATCTCTTCGGACAGCTAGTAATGCTCTCGGAACAACATGACATTAGCTTAGACAAAACCCTCAGTTATCCCCTTGGACCGGTTCCCTGGGCACTAGCCACGGCAGATGGTTGTCCTGTGAAAACAGATAAAGCGAAATTGATGCATCGCTTAGAAGCTGGGGTTGACCATCCGGAACGACCAGCTTCCAATCAAGTGATCTACATCTTCGACGGGAATGCCATGCTTCAAGCAATGACAGGGTTGCCAGGAACATTTGAGGAATTAGCAAAGAAAGTCTTCGAGAGCCTTCCAAAATGTGAACGGGTTGATTTTGTAACTGACACATATAAAGAAGATTCAATCAAGTCAACAGAGAGAACACGAAGAGGGGCTTCAGACACATTCCTGATAAAAGGAAGTAAAGCAAAATTACCCCGAGATTGGAAAGGATTCATGTGCAACAGTGAAAACAAAACTCAGTTGATTGAACTGCTCCTTACAGAAGGAAGTAAAGACAAGTACGCACCAACACTCCAAAGACGAAGAATTTTCTTTGTAAGTGGTGAAAAGTGTATATGCTTATCCAGTGAAGACGGTGTGAAGACAAATGCTGTCCAAGTCCATGAGCTGTACTCGTCACAGGAGGAGGCTGATACCAGGATTATGCTTCACCTGAAACATGCCGCTGAGGAATACAGTAATAAAATAATCATAGTGCGATCCCCAGACACAGATGTTTTAGTTCTGTTGCTCACATATGTCCAGCAATTAGATGCCATTCAAGTCATGTTTGATACTGGAGTAGGGAACAAAAGACGCCTAATTCGAGTCAATGACATCATACAAAACTGTGGGGCAGAACAGTCTAAGGCACTTCTAGGCCTGCATGCGTTTACAGGTTGCGACACAACCAGCGCTTTCGTTCGCCAAGGTAAGATTAAGCCCATGAAGCTCCTAGAACAGAGTGAAAACTTCCTACCAGTGTTTTGTAGAATGGGAGCTGAGGTAGACATGAAAGAGACTGATGTCAATCTTCTAGAACAATTTGTATGTAAATTGTACCATCCAAACAAACCTGATTATGACGACATCAACAAGCTTCGCGTTGATTGTTTTCGACAAAAGTTCCAGCCGAAGTCGTCAAATGTGTTGACCAACACAGATGGAATCGATCTAAGTCTTTTACCACCATGCCGCTCGTCATTGAAAATGCACATTGTTCGTGCCAATTATCAGTCGTTGATATGGAAAGCGGCCCTTGTACCATATGCTACTACACCAGGTCCCATCGGCAATGGCTGGACAAAAGACGAAAACGAAAACCTGACGTTTCATTGGACGGAGGGTAACATTCTGCCACCATAATTGTTAGACATTCTGTCTGCGATCCCAGATGATGAAGACAGTCAGAATTCGGATGATGAAGACAAAGGCTCAGACATTGATGACGATGTTGAGTTTGACAACTACATAGATATGATCTTTGATTATGACAGTGATTGATAAACGTTCGATACACAACCCCTGCAATTTATGATTGAATACTGACCAATTCAATGCCATACCTACTATGCTAATGCTCTTATTTGCAAAACCAAGGATAACAAACATTAACATTTACTTAAAGTGTGTAGTTCGAGCTATTCATATTGAAACGTGTGTGTTATGTGCATGTATTGACAATTGTATGTCTGTCTTAGAGACCTTAATTGCAATGCAACGCCATATTACATGATATTAGATTATTGATAATTCATAACATATCGTTTTTATGTGTTGGGTTCAACCACACCCCACATTTTTTGTTGTAGTTAAGCAATATTTTGCATCTTTTAAGTGGTATCTTGATAAATAAATAGTTTACAAACATCAAATTGTTAGTTCAACGATTTCAACATAAAAAAGGACAACAAAAAGGGTTTTTATATGCTATATAATGGCATATTTCTGCATTTTAACCCTATTTTGTATAATCTAATTAATATTCATGAATATGCAAATGAGATAATCAAATTTATTTTTTACCTTATAAATAATAAATACATTGATAATATTTCAGACCTGTTTTTGAGGTGCTATAACCAAAATAATCAATGGTTTTGAATCTTAAACACAACTATGCTAAACATTAAAAATATCGGTGGTTACCATGGAAACACCCCCCGCCATTTCCTTATCCAGCGCTACTTTATCATCCAACAACCGGAATGTGTTAACATATACCCTAAGCTTCAAGAAAATATAGGTGTGCCAAAATCCCGCTAGGGGGGGGAGGGTTTCGATATTGGGCCCTTGGCCTACAGTGTTTTATGTAATTACCAAATAATAATTGCATAAGACATGTCTACTTATTTAGACATTATTTGCAAAATGCTTTCGTCTGCGTCGCTCTTGAAAATATTACTACAATTTAGTTGTGTTTTCCACGGTTCAAACAGAGTGAGAGCTGTTGATGAAGGTATCATCAATCAGGACGGGGTTCAAAGGCTTCTCAGCGACATTGAACAATTATTTTTTTCTTATTTTTCTTAAATTTGTCTCTTGGGAGGCAGAACGTTGTCTGATTAAATAATGTCGTAAAGCAGCTTTAGAAATGTTTAAATTATTGTTTGACCAAAAACAAGTTTTGTTGGCATCGTTATAAGATCGTGATATGGACACATATGTTTATTTCAACTTTAACATTGTAAGTTCATGTCAAAGCAGATTTGTGTTATTGTATTAAAATTAGGATTTTCTAATGCGCACACTTTCTATGTGAAGTTGATTAAATGCAAAACACGCATTCTTATTAAAGGACAGGCCATTTTAATGATTACTGTAAGGATGTTATTATTAGCAAACTGCGTTTTGCGACACTTATGTGTAGTAGGGTTATATACATAATAACAATTTGGTGCATCCTTTGAGCTGAAAGTAATTGACCAGATAGACTAAAATGTGAAAATGCTATAACACGTTAATTCTAATATACTTGAATAAGTTTTTTGCCTCAACATATTTTCATCATATTGCTATATTAATGATTATCATCGGTGCTCATCAATAAATGTTATTTGGTAAAATATGCATAGTAAAATGTGTATTTATTAAGTATTCTAACTTTAATTCTCACTTTTACATTGTAGAGTGTATATTATCTTAGTTCAACTATAGTTTTCTGTTGCACTTGAAATCTTTCGTTGTACGAACATTTAAATCCTTAGTCATAATTTGATACAATAAACGTTATAACTTACCATATGCAAAACACTTCTCTAAATCCTATACCAGTGCTTTGAATTTAATTATAAACAATAGAGCAAATCTTACAAAAACAATACATTTAACAGTCTTTCTCAAAATCTGTATACTAGTTGTGGACAAACCGAACAATATGTAAGTGATATGAATAGTTTTTTTATTTGTTTGTTGTGTTGTTGTTTGTTTGTATTTCTTTTGTATTATTGTAACAAATTAAAGGATTACTAAAGCAGCTAAAAAGTGTTTGCGATTTGTTACATTGTGTAGATTGTCCCGCATAAACATAGCTTAATCGTGGTTTGGGGATAAAGTACTTTGAAGTTTAGAGAATTTCGTATTTCAAGCAAAATTTTAATGCATGATTGTTTTCACCTCGGAACTAACAAGCTGATTAGTCAGTGGTGGATAAAAATCTTTGGTGAGGTTATTTTGCATACCACGTTATTTTATATCTTTAGAATTATAGTAAATTGTATTTAGAAGAATTTAGAAGAATTTAACTTATATTAATATTATTAATTAATTTGTAAATATTTTTTAAAACAAACGGTTGCTTTTTTCAGACAATATTTTTTTAACTAGATTTATGTCCGCGTGTATATGTGTATATGTGTATGTGTTGACCGAAATCACTTACGTTTGTTCCTGTTAAACTACGTTAATGCTTGCGAAAGAATGATGTGTCGTAATATACAGTATTTTACTAAAACGGTTTCACACTAAAATCAATCTGACAATATTAAACATGGGTTGATTACAATGCATCGAATATGTTCATATTTTTCAATTGTCTTACCTTGACCGGTCGAATAACTTTACATACTGCCTTTATTGCTATCTTGCAAACGTCAAATATATTAACTATAAGCCAGCTAATCGAGAGTACTTGTAGTAATTGGTGTTATTTTCTGAATGTTATTGCTTTCGCATTGGACAGATTGGTGAAATGTTGTATATTATTGTGAAAACAAACTATTGTTAAATTTGGACCCTCTCGTAAATAACATAACATAATAACAATACATAGGAACATTATAATGTTTCGCAATAGTCTTAATACATACTTTTATTATATGATATTCCGAGGTGTTTTACTCGCGTAAATATGCGCGATATTCGAATCGATTGAGATTGAAAGTTATGAACACGTGTGTGGTGTATTTCCTCATAAAATGTAATGGTCGATCTTGTTACATCAGGTATCGATTTATTCGATTGGAATCGAAGAACATGTATAAACATGGGTACTGGTGGGCTCTAGATTTAACACGTACAACACAGGAGTCATTACACTGAATTAAAAAGCAATAAATGTTTTCCTGATTTCTTAAATTTTTGAAAACATCCTCTAACCCTGAGCTGTAAACAATGCTGGCATATTGTATCTACCAACGGTAGTCTCTATCAGATACATGCAGTTCATATGTTTATGATTTTGAACATATTTAAGATTGTTCGCATTTTTTTGATCAACCAAAAGAATTCGATAAATATTTTTTCCTCAACGATATCGACTTCTGAAGATGCTGGATGTGTATGCCTATGCCATTGGAATGAAACTACCATAAGGGCACAAACAAAAGCCCAAAGTTGAAAACACAATTTTAAATAGATGTATCCCCCCGAACCCCAGCACAGAATCAAAAGGCCCGAAAATACTAGTCCCGGATATGTGTTGCATGTATTCTGCATCTTATTATCTTGGACTTGTGCACAAAGTTATTCAGCTGCTCAAGCTGCAAACGTTGTTGTTGTTTGTTTGATTACACAATTCAAGTATCCATCGGCTTTGTTCCACTAAACCGGTAACGTTTCATGGTCTATACGAACAGCGCTATCGTGTTCGATAGCATCAGTATTCGTGGAACCTCTTAATAACTCATTTGCCTTGAGTGTAGCTACAATCAGCTGGACGTCGAGAATGCCTTACATCGCTGATTGACATCGACACTAGATCTTAGATATTCGCAGTCAGACACTTTTATTACATTGCAGTGTGATTAATGAAATAACAGCATATGCCGATTTATTGACTGTTTTTCAAACATTGTACGCTTCTCCTGCAAGTAAATATAATGTAAGTGGTTTAAAATTTCGACAATAATAAAGAAGATATTGCTTAAAAGTAAAGCTTTATTGTACAATATTCTAAAAAAATTCTAAGCCACGATCTTTCTTATACAAATAAGAAAAACAATAGTTTTTTTTGTGAAATAATTTTTGGTATGCTTATAATAAATACTTTCGGGATATATTATAACATTAAATAGTCGTTTCCTATAACGGCATTAATGTTTCTTATTGTCAAATACTTATAATACCATTTATAAATCATTTTATGAAAAACAAGTTTATGAACAAATATGTGTTGTGTTTATTTATTGTTTGATGTCATCGGTACGGTTACCTAAAACACGTGTAAGAAGCCTAATTCTATTTTAAAAGTAAATCACAGATTATGCGACATAAATTATGTGATTCAACTTGTAGTCAACAGGTCTTCTAAACGGTTTACAAAATGATTAATTATGAATCAATCAAGAATATGTGCAAATCCATTTATGTGCGTTATTAATGTAGACATTTCTTGAGCATTTAATGCAAGACTGGAAACAATCTGGGATTCAACAATAGTTTTGCAAACACAGTTTTAACGTCTTTCTATTTTGTCGTCTGATAATAATTGATGAAGGCTTCTGGATGATAAGAAAATCATCACCATGATTCGGCATTTTCGGAAAGCGTAATGCAAAGCCTCGAAGTGTCCGTCATCGGCGTTCGAATCATGAAGTATGCAGAATGAAAGATATAAAAATGTTTCACGCAGCTATGTCGATCGTGTAATTTAATATTCCGATTTATACACCAGATTCAAATAGCGGCTTACTTGCATTTTGTAGAATTCATATTTGCGTTTTATGTAAACTGTGCTGAAATTCAATCAATAGTTATGTATGTATACATATAATAAATATATATGCGTGATACAAGCGGCACAGTTATACATAATGCACATATTGTTTGCATATTTCTAAAATCTTCTCTTATTGTTTGAAATAAAGCAAATAGTATTCAACCAACTTTATTATTTCTGAAAGTTTACTTTTTTTGAAATTTATATAAAAAAGGCAAACATTATAAGAATAAAATTAATGTTAAATGATTTATTATCCTCACGCTCCGAATTAAAGCGGGTAGATTATGGGGGTTATCTCCGCCGTTTGTCCGTCCGTCCGACCGTCCGTCCTGGCCACTTTTTCCTCCTACACTATTAGCACTAGAACCTTGAAACTTAAACACCTGGTAGCTATGAGCATATGTGCGACAGTGCACTATTTGGAAGTTTGATCTGACTCTGGGTCAACAGTTGCGGCGTGGGGATACGTTGTCGGCCGCGGTCGCGTCATTTCTAGTTTATTTGTGTGCATATTTGCAAAAGGTCTATCAACAGGAAAGTACCATATGTACTTTTCTTTTTATTGGACACATGATTAAATATCGAAACTATTTAAGCAGCCCATGATAGTTTTAGAAATATACTTAATGAAATATGTTGTGTGTATTTTCTGGTACGATAATTAATATCCAACTCCTAGCTACACAGCAATAATATTGTTTTTAGTAATAGCGTATGATATTTTCACGGCTTAAATACATTAGCATGTATTTAGGCTTACCATATTACACAAACAAAACAATATGTTATAATTTATGCCAAGAATCACATCCCCTCGGCAACGGAGAGACGTTAACTAGTAGAATAATGATCCCCGTACTTGACATATAAGGCCTTCATGCATGTAGAACCTACCAGCTCCAACAATGCAGCCATCTGAGCGAATGATTCAGGTGTCGGAGCCAGGATTCACACTGTGAGGATACGCCAATCATCATTAAAGGTACCTTTAAAATAATACAAAGTCACGTGAAATCAAGACCAAGGATTACCACAAAAGAGGTGAACGATAACCACTTACTGACATTTATTTATGGAATTTTACCAGTAATATGAAAATGGAAAGTCTAAGCAGATCTAATCAAACACAAAAACTCGCCAAATTTTTGGCCATAGATTCCTTTTAAAAACTCCGCTTTTTATGCCCCCGGTAGGGTTGCATATAGCAGTTGAACTGTCCGTCAGTCTGTCTGGCTGTCTCTTTGTCTGTCTGACTGTCTGTCTGTCTGTCTGTCTGTCTGTCTGTCTGTCTGTCTGTCTGTCTGTCTGTCTGTCTGTCTGTCTGTCTGTCTGTCTGTCTGTCTGTCTGTCTGTCTGTCTGTCTGTCTGTCTGTCTGTCTGTCTGTCTGTCTGTCTGTCTGTCTGTCTGTCTGTCTGTCTGTCTGTCTGTCTGTCTGTCTGTCTGTCTGTCTGTCTGTCTGTCTGTCTGTCTGTCTGTCTGTCTGTCTGTCTGTCTGTCTGTCTGTCTGTCTGTCTGTCTGTCTGTCTGTCTGTCTGTCTGTCTGTCTGTCTGTCTGTCTGTCTGTCTGTCTGTCTGTCTGTCTGTCTGTCTGTCTGTCTGTCGTCTGTCTGTCTGTCTGTCTGTCTGTCTGTCTGTCTGTCTGTCTGTCTGTCTGTCTGTCTGTCTGTCTGTCTGTCTGTCTGTCTGTCTGTCTGTCTGTCTGTCTGTCTGTCTGTCTGTCTGTCTGTCTGTCTGTCTGTCTGTCTGTCTGTCTGTCTGTCTGTCTGTCTGTCTGTCTGTCTGTCTGTCTGTCTGTCTGTCTGTCTGTCTGTCTGTCTGTCTGTCTGTCTGTCTGTCTGTCTGTCTGTCTGTCTGTCTGTCTGTCTGTCTGTCTGTCTGTCTGTCTGTCTGTCTGTCTGTCTGTCTGTCTGTCTGTCTGTCTGTCTGTCTGTCTGTCTGTCTGTCTGTCTGTCTGTCTGATGTCTGTCTGTCTGTCTGTCGTCTGTCTGCTTCTGTCGTCCTGTCTGTCTGTGTGTCTGTATGTCTGTTTGTCTTGATATTTGGCAGGCATGTGTATCTCATTGGAGCTACACATTTGAGTGTGTGAAAGGTCATCCTTAAGGTCAACGGTAAAGAAAAATCAAAGCGACGCAGTAGGGGGGCATGTGTTTCTGACAAACACATAATTGGGGTGTTTTCTACAGTTAAAGTCAATGTCTAACTTAAACTCACACCATAGCGAACATTATCAGGACAATACAATACAAATATATATTCAGACTTGCACATACAATAATGTCACAGAGATAAACATAGTAATACTATAAACACCAGCATCGTAACTATACGGTTACGAAAATGCTAGGTACATAGTAGAAAATATGTAGGAGACTATTTGAAGTTAAGTAACAACATTAGAAATATAAGTGCTTGAAATAAGAGCTTCTTCTACAACTTTGACTAATTTAATAAGTTCAAATGTATTCGTTGTATTCAGCAATTTGTGGGATGTTCAAACAGAAGGCCTAATATAATATCATTTCTTTATGTAGTTTCTTCTAAAATTAACGTATAAAGGACATTACAAACACATGAAAATCATCTTCGACATCTATTTGGTTTCAACAAAGGTAATAACGTTCGTTCGTGGTATATTTTGACCAGCATTTCTTCCAGTTTGAATTCTAAGTGGCAGACTCGAAGTTCGAAGCTCTGTGACGTAGTGACTAAGTGATTTAGGTGATAAATCTCAATAATTTTCATTAACAAACATAGATTTAACCACACGGTACATATCTAAAATAGAGCTATTTTCAACGGATCGAAACCATTCTTGTGTATAGGTATCCATAACAACAGTTTCAAAATGTTGTTTAATTATTTTTACATCGACATAGCTTGGATTATTAAACACGTATGACAAACTGTAGGTGTCTAACATTTTTTATATTAGATACCCAATTAGAACGATCGTTTTGGTAATCATTTTATGCTTGTGTATAAATTGATTTTAAAATTGGTTATCAGTTTGAATAAGTTTAAACCAGTATTTGACCATCTTAATATATCTATGAATACATAGTTGGAATCATCCTAACTCTCCGTACAATTCAGCATTACATACATTTGCTTAAAGTTTAACAATCGTTTACAGAACTTTAAGTTTACCCTTTCCAATTGACCCTGTTTTACTTACTTCATTTTTTCACATAAGTAATTCAATTCAGTATAGATCTAACAGAAGCATCGAATAGCTGACATTGTGTGTTTGGTTTCAAGTCAAACTCGTTACATTTGTTAAATAATATATTCATACCTTCAAGTGCTTTTCCACATCGCTATTCTTAATAGAACTGAAAATGTCCAGTATAATTAAAAACGGTTAAAATTAAAAATATCTATGTTTCAGATGGAAATAATCTACCCCGTTTGCGAAAAACCATTATTTTAGTTGTATCAGTATTAATCTTTAATCCCCAGCATTTACAGTTATTTGTTAAAAGACTCGGTAAAACAATTTTAAGTCCTCTACAAATGCGGAAAACAACAAAGGGGACATAACGTCACTATGCCTTTAACTACAGTATATTTAAACTATTCCGAGTATATTGAACAATTCTTAACAAATTTTTATAAACAGTACCAAGGCATTTCATTATGTCAACGTATATAACATAAAGTATTTTATTTTTTTACATATTTTTTACATAAGGACCTTAGGATGTCTATAGCGTCATTTGTTGAGCGCCCATTTCTGAATCCTTATCACTGATGTCTATATTTGATAATGTATTTGTATGTTTTTACTGGACCAGCATTCTCCCATCATAATATTCAAATTCTTGAAGCAATATTAAATACTGGCAAGTGTGCTAGTTAAATAAATTTACTTATCAAGAATTGCGATAGACTTTGAAAGAAAAACACTCTTTTATCGGAACAAAACCACGCTGACAGGTTTTATAAACCAATTATATTTTAATTAACTAATAAGTGTTGAAATGACATGTTTTCTTGAACAACTGCAAATTAATGTTTGTGCAGTATAAAAAAAAAATTAAGGCTTCTTACGACATAGGTCAGAGCAAAATAGTGTAATTAGACTACGAAATAATTTTAAACCAATTGTATAATCCGCTTGCGGGTATATCTGTCTAAGTACAAGACGAATAATACATTAATAATATTAAAACGTTTACCCGAGATTGCATACATTCAAATGTGAAGGTGGAATTATGTTAAAAAATAGGTTTGCGTCGCATAAGTTAGTTGTGTCTCTAGCAATATAAATAGGTTCTTTTAATAAGTTAATGAGTTTAGGAGTTGTGTCAAACTATTTGTTTAAATATCTTCTAGTTATGGTATTTATAAGCGATCATAAAGCGCTTATCAGCCAAAACAGAGTATTACTCGTCGACAGCATGTTTTCATTTGGGTAAACCATTTCCATATATTAATCACACAATAAATGTATGTGTTTTGTTTATATAGATGCTGTGCCCACTAATTTACGTATTTAACTTCACGTAACAAAACTAATTCAATTTCACACCGTGATGATTTTGTACATAGTTATGTAATATCTGTGTAATATTTTTCAAACGGTAGACAAAGCATTTCGCAAGGAGAGTGGGCACGTCATTATTTCAAGAAAGCGGCGCTATTATTTTACGCTACAAGGATTGTACTGTCAATGTTTGATTAAACACAATGGTACGCTGTTGTTACTGACTTTCATTATGTCAAATAGTTTCAATCGGAATTAATTTTCTAATATCATTGTATAAGTTTGAGTTACTTCCCTTCTAATTTATGTGCTATTTAAATAGACATACGGGCGGTTATTATTTGAATATATATATTAAAAAAAACTATCATTATATTTGAATTGATGCTAAACCACATGTATAGTTTTTGGAAACACCTAGTTATAAAAATATTTGCAAATACTTCTGAGTAGTTGAATTGTTAGGATTATAATGTTCACAATACCACGAAACGCATATAAACAATCGATAAAGGGAATTACAGAGTTGTAAAATTCTCATTCAAACGCGCGATCAATTCAGGCATAAGTTCAAGTCGCATTAGAGACGGTATCAAAGGAGAATTTTGTGCAATGTATATATTTCTATAAGTAATCAAAACATTATGTACACTAATTTTTTCTTAAGACAAATGCATTAAAAACGGAGTATTAATGTTTTAATGCTCATCGTAATTTAAGTTAAAAAGTCGAAATGTCCTTTTAAAATAAATAAAGCAAAACTTGTTCAGCTTGCTGAACGGTTTCTGTTTGAAAACTTGCTAACTGTACTTTACTTGTAGACATCGTTAATGGAGTAAAAGGTAATTGACGTGTGTACTTTTTGTTTGTATTTTGTTGTTAAAATGTATTATTCCATGAAAGCAGGCAATTGATTTGCTGCCAAAAATGAATTATGTGTACTTAACATGTTTGTATATAGTTAAATTGTGTGAATATTGTTAATGGCTTAATGTGTTTGTTTAAGAGATGAAAGATAGCACTTAATGTCGTCCTTATTACCAGAATAACATATACTTATCTAACAACAAAATATAAAGTATGAAGACATTCATCGATGAAGTTATTGGATGAAAAACATCACCTTTATTAAGAGACGAAACTCGTCTCGGTAAAGATAGTTACATGTAAGTGCTGTAACTTTTGTTGACAACACGTATTGCATGTATTTGCTGTGAAAAATATTAATTTTACTTTGACCATATTTATTGAACTTATTAGCGATGGCATGAATGCAAATATGTTTACTCAATTAATGATATTTTATTATATGGTCGTAGTTCTGGAAGAACGGAGCTTCATGCATGTGTGTCAAGTCGACCCGACCCAGATGATAAATAAGGGACGACATTTTCTGTATGTGTAGTATTTTTTGTTTGGAGTAAGTCTCTTCTTTGCGACAATCAAGTTCATGCGAAAAGGTTTGTCCCTGATTACACTGAGCGGACAGCACATGCTCATCTGGTACCCAACTTTACGCACATGCATTAAGCAGCTTTTCACATAACGACGCTCATATATATTTATTAGCCATACTATTCGACACGCGTCACAATTGTTCGTTAAATTGAAGCAAAATCGAAAAACAAAGATTGTATTAATCTAAGGCAAATTATGTATTATTGTTTTGTGATGTGAATGCAGCAGAGCAGGTACATGATCTAATATAATGAGATAAACAAACAATTAATTGCTTGAACAAAAAGCTTATAATTTCACAGGACACCGTCCTCACAGTTTTTTGTATGTGATGATCTAACGAAGTACCATATAAATGCCATCATGTTTTTACAATTTCCGGTTATTTTTAATACAATACACTGCTGCTCTGTCAATATGAGTATGATCATATTCATAGGAGGGTGACATTCGGTTGAAACGACAGCTGGAATTGCCTGTCAGTTTTGTTATCTGTAATATTTCTTCAACTTGACTAATTTCAAATCATCCAAAAGCGAATTCCAATACTTCCAATTTAGATTTAAGGCATACTCCATTAATGCTTAATACAAAATGAGTATTAAACGTGTTGCATTATAATCTTCGTATTACAATGAAAGATATAAAATCACTCACTGCCACAACAGAAAATTCTTCCTCGTTGTGTTTCATGTATCCATCTTCTGCTAAGAATAGTTTGTGTGTACCGTATATGAAGACAACATATCAAACCATTTTAATTGCGCACTTTTAGAGTTTGAAATACAAAAAGCTGATCAGTCTGGGTACGACAAGAATAATGAAAATATATGTTATTTTTTATTTATCTTCCTTTAAAGACACAACATCTTCGTTGGGTTTAATTAGGCTTATTTTTTCTTAGTTGGAAATGTTTGTCAAGACATTTCTAATATTCATATAAAAAATATTCTTTTC